>NW_004797481.1:1045842-1049768 GCF_000002075.1 Aplysia californica | reverse complement strand
TCTCTCTCTTTCACTTTTGCCATTATCCCTCTCTATTTTTCTCCCTCTCTCCCCTCTCTTTCTTACTCTTTCTCTTTCCCCACTCTCTCTTTCCTCTCTCCCTAGCTCTCTCTCTTTCTTTCTCCCCCCCCTCTCTCTCTCTCTCTCTCTCTCTCTCTCTTTCTCTCTCTCTCTTTCTATCTCTATCTCTATCGCTCGTGTTTATTATTTTTTATGACATCCTTGTTCCAATCTACCGTATTGAGTAATACCCTCAAATAAATTGGATTTTAAACAACCAGTATGAGTAAACTATTGCAGCCACAGACGTCCGTGGTGTAGCAGTTAGGCACTTTGCTGTCGCACACAGATGACCCGAGTTCGATTCACGTATGAGGAGAATTTCATTGATTAAACTGTTCTCTCTTCTTAGACGTCTTATCCCTCTCAGCACGAGTTGGCCAGGACAAGTAATGACAAAGCCCGCCTCCAACACAATCTAAATTGTGTCGGTGTAGGCCTAAAACTATCAACATTTTTATATTCGGTCACAAACCTATAAAGTAACAGAGTTCCAATGAAGCTTAAGAGATGAGCTAGAACTGTAACACCCCCTCTTTCTATGGCATGCATGCCTCTTCCCGCTACTGACATCTTCGTATTTTTCAAAGGTTTAGTACAATGGGTGATGAGGAAAGACCAGGATAATTCAAAAAATGATTTATATGTTGGTTTTTAAAGATCGTTCAGCAAAGAAATGAAAGGAGAACCATGAACACGGATGTTCGTTACAGATTTGACACTGTATAATGATGGCTGTGACGTAATTTATATCTACGTTTAAGCAAATGTTTTTCATGAACATAAGAAAAAATACTATAAGTATCAAAAGTATAGCAGTATTTTCACCTAAAAATAGTATACTCTATCTATCTATCTATCTATCTATCTATCTATCTATCTATCTATCTATCTATCTATCTATCTATCTATCTATCTATCTATCTATCTATCTATCTATCTATCTATCTATCTATTTATCACATTTTTGAGAAAAAGGATTCTCAAGATCAATACCAAGAGAAGAGAGAGAGAGAGAGAGAGAGAGAGAGAGAGAGAGAGAGAGAGAGAGAGAGAGAGAGAGAGAGAGAGAGAGAGAGAATAATACCATTATTGCGATTTCTTGGCTGTATAGGAGCCGTAAAAACACATGCAGGTATTCACAGAAATTCATTTATATATTACTCTCATTAAAATTCATTATGAAGAAAAAAGTATAGCTGACGATAATGCACGTATCACATCAGATGCACCCTCAACCATGTGCAGGACTTTATCACAGATATTTAGAGTGATACAAATACATCATGTATATATTCGAAACAGCAATACACATTGATGTTAATTCCAATCGTAACCTTATACTACTCGTAGATGGCGAGAAGCTTCTTTTGTATCTTTCTTTCTTTGTTCTTAGTGGTACGTATCTGCCGCTGCGTGATCTTACAGTTTGTGTGGAAAGAGGGTGTGATGGGTCGTTTATAATGCTGTTTATCTTTTGTATACACGTTATCTTATACTTTTCATCAGCTCTGTTAAAATCATATCCAGAGATCTTGCTGGCTTTCTCAATGGCTCTGTCAAATGTTTCTTTGTCTTGCACCCTACAGTTTCCAGCCCCGCAGCAAATAGAAAATAATAACACGTTCTCGATCATGAAATGGTAAAAGGGGACATAATCTTATTATCTACATAAAAACGTTTTAATTTCCTTAAAAGGAACATTCTTTGATTTATTTTTATGCACAAGAACAGCTTGGGGATGCCTGTCAAGCTTGTTGATGATGGTTTTTCCGAGATATTGGCAGGAGTTTGATTGCAACCTCCACTTCCCCTCAATAATGGAAGCAATTGGTCTTTTTCTACTCTAATAAAGTCTACTATTACTTCCTTTGTCTGTTTTACATTACGTGAAATAAAGAGGCTACAACACCAATTTGTAAATACATTTACAACGTCTTTTCATTCATTCTCATTTGTAGCAATAAAGGCCTTGGAGAGCGGAATCATTCGCAAATATTGTTAGCTTGATGTTTTTTTGTTGTTTTTTTATATATAATCGTTGGTGTTAAGCGTAAACAAGACAGAGAAGATTACACAACCTTAGGCGCACCAGTGTTCGTGAATTTTAGGTTGGATTTTAGACCATTTAATTTTTACATATTGAGGGCGATTGGCCAAGACCTTGTTTTTGTTTGTGTTCATGCTAATTAATTTTAAAACCATTGTGTGGGGTTGGATTGTGTTGAAGGTGGATATAAAAAAAAGAATGCTACAGTAATTTTGTGATGTGTCTGTGAATTTGAAGATACATCTTCTACACCCCTCTTGGCACGATTGGCAAATTACATGTTATCGTGTATGTCTTTTGTTAATTTCTTCAGTTCCTTCGATTCTAGTCGTGTGTTCTCAGAACAGTGTTGTAGTCAGCACGTAATAATAGCTGTTGGCGTAATGATGGACGTGATGCAAGGTATCCTAGTTCAAGCCTCAATTGGGCTTTCGAGAATTGTGTTTGAATATTGAAGTATTCATAGCTGTCTGCTTTTTAAATTAGCCACGCCTTCGATTAAATACAGAAGGACGTTCTGCCTCTTATGTAAACGTATTGCATTGATAGACATATTGTAAACAAACCATACAGCACCTACAGAACATAGATTCTCTTAAACTTCATTGACGTTCTACTATACCTCTCTCGTCTTCCGCTTTTTCTACATTCTTATGATTCGTCTTGGTAAAACACGTCACCAGCACCATTGCTTTCTTTCATGTCCTGGACTACAACCACCAGCTAAGAAGACATTATCTCATGTAAACTCGGATTCCCACACCACTTTGCACACAAATGAAGTCGGTCGTGGGAGCGGGTGGCCAGGCGGGGCGACAGTGCTGAAAAGGACGCCAGATGGATGCTTGGCCCCCACACGCGATACAATCAGTCACTCCGATGCCGCTCACAAAGTCCCAGAGACGCCCATACGACACCCGGGGATCACGCTAATAAAGATTGTTTGCCTGCTACGGCGAGGTAAATTTGAAATACTTGATAACTTTAGAGGAGTTTGAACTGTTGACTAAACTACTCGTAGTCCTGCTTAGAGCCACTTTTCACGCACACTGGTTTTGCTCTCTCGGCTACCGCTTATGCACAAATCTCTTTAAGTTCACTAAGTTTTCATGGGTTAGATTTGTGTAAACTGATAAATCGATATGATATACTAACAAATTTCGCCCAACCCCCACCCCTACTCCTTTTTCGGATCTTTCGAGATACCCAAGCTTCGGTTTCCACGCCCTGCTGAAAATACATTCATTGTGAGTCTGGTCCCATTCTTGCAAAAATAGCCAGTTTCATGCAGGTTTTTAGAAAATAGTCAACTCTACTGTGAAGAGTACAAATAATTTGTTGTGCATAGCCTCTCTTACTTAGGGGAATACGGCTCCCTCTGGTGGCAGTCTGTTTACTTGTGGTGGTACAACGCTATCGAAAGCTCAGAGCCCGCCGGAAAATAGCACGACAAAATACAATAGAGAGGCTTGTAAGGGTCAAAACTATCTTTTCTGCACCATTAACTCTTGGATTGAGAGAAAGACACTAGAGAGAGAAAGAAGAGAGAGAGAGAGAGAGAGAGAGAGAGAGAGAGAGAGAGAGAGAGAGAGAGAGAGAGAGGAGGGGGGAAAGGAGAGAGAGAAGAGAGAGAGAGGGAGAAAAAAAGGAGAAATAAAGGGTTACTGATGTGTATACGTGTGTGTGTAAATGTGTCAGCTTGTGTTTGTGTTGTTGTGTATGTATTTGTCTTTATGCATGTGCAAATGCAATATCTAAAGATATTCCAAGCAAGATGAAATCTATTCTCTCAATTAGAAACATAGCAGTGTGGACA
>NW_004797481.1:1042711-1045732 GCF_000002075.1 Aplysia californica | reverse complement strand
GAGACAGTGCAATCGTGACATTGGGGGTGGGGGTGGAGGTCGAAAGAGACACAAAGGCGAAAAATAAGGAAGAGTGAAAAGGTAGAACGGAGAGAAAGGGGGGGGAGAGGGGTAGTCAAGGAGCTGAAAACAAGGAAAAAGAGACAAAGAGAGATGAAATAGACTTGGTAAGTTGGGTGTTGAAAAGAAAAAAAATCTAACAGGGAATAGGAGAGAACTTAGAGAATTTTGAGAGAGAGAGAGAGAGAGAGAGAGAGAGAGAGAGAGAGAGAGAGAGAGAGAGAGAGAGAGAGAGAGAGAGAGAGAGAGAAGGAGAGTCATTTAATTCAAGAGATATTATTATATCGTCACAATAATTGCTATAGAGTTTTAGCGTATTACGAACCATAAAATTGGACAGAGATGGAGGGGTGGGGGGTCAAACTTTAAAAAAAACCATATTATATTAGTTTGTATAAGGGAAATACAGCGGCAGCGAAAGAGAAGAGAAAATACAAGGTACTCAGCAGAGCAGAGAAAGGTGGGTGAAGGGATGTTGTTTCAGAGTTGGACTGCATGGAGGGGGAATTAGCTACCGTCTTCATCATATCGTTTTGTCATTTCAGCACATGCAACATTTATACATGTACATTTCCATTGTAGGCCGTTAATTGCCGCCTTTCAACATTTTGAAACATTACGAAAAGGGAAAGGTCTTAACAACACCGTTTTCGTTTTCACCTTTATCACGTAGCCTCTCGATGCGAAGTAAACTATAGTTCCTACTACTACAGTTGTAGAAATATAATATATGTACCACACTCTAAACTCTGTGAGGTTTGTCTAGCTCACGGCACCTCTCCAATAGGAACAAGCCGCTTGAATGAATAAAGAGTCATAACAACAAGCCCTTTTACCAGCCAACGTTCAAGTATGCCTCTCTGGGGATTGCACCAGGCTTACCTACATCTTAATCGGGCATGGTACCAGTCCAACTGAGTTAGTTGTGCAGCTGAACTGTGGCAGCATAATGGGATAACAGGTTTGCTTTTTTAATTTTGTTTTGTTTTTTAAAGTTTGTTTTGTTTTGTTTTTGTTTGGGTTTTTTTCCTACTTTTTAAAAGAGTCAAAAGTGATCGTTATTGCGATGGTAAGCGGCCTGTCCTGTCTCTATTCGATAGCTGTGATATGTCTTTCTAATGTCTAACCGATCTTTGATGAACTTTCATTCCATTTAATTGATGGAGATTAGGATGAAAGGGAAAAGGGGAGGGGGAGATGAGACAGAGAGAGAGAGAGAGAGAGAGAGAGAGAGAGAGAGAGAGAGAGAGAGAGAGAGAGAGAGAGAGAGAGAGAGAGAGAAAGGGCGATAAAACAATATGGGAATCACATGATTTGAAAAAATTTAAGCAAGAAAACAGGGAAGGGGCGGTCAGGGAGTTAGGGTAGGATAATAAAAAGGGAAAAAAGAGGAGGGGGACAGAGGATGGAAAATGTACCTTGATCCAAAAGGAAAAGAGAGAGGGGGTGATGGTGGGAGGAGGGGGAAGGAGGGAGGAAAGAAAGTGGAGAGAGACAGAATGAAGAATCGTGTGGAAAGAGTAGAAGGGGAAAAGGGGAACGTGAGAAGGCAGGAAGGAAAGAGGGAGAGAGAGAGAGAGAGAGAGAGAGAGAGGGGAGGGTGGAGAGGGGGGTGGCAGAGAGAGTAGTAAAGGGTGGAGGGGAGACTTCGACTACGGAAATGGTGAAAGCAATAAAAACACCGTGTTCAACGAGGGGGGAAAAGATGAGTGAAAGTTTCACAGATTTAAAAGCTTTCCGTTCTCAAGACAGGGAACGGAAGGAATGAAGTGAAATAGATTGTGTCTTGTCTCGATCAGGAAAATCTCACTAAAATCATCTCTCTGGTGACGGTTTTAATAAACAGGAACTGTCGCAAGCTGCACAAAATTGCGTCGTTTCATGAAGAACCCGCTTGAAATACGCTCTCCTTTTTCAAACGACAGAGCGGGTCTCGTTGAGGAAGGGCTTATCTTGTCTTCTGTAGAAATCCAGACTCTCAACTTCTTCGCTAACTGTGTCCAAGATTCACAACTTCCTGGAAACACAAGCATATGCGCGCGCACTTCCGCTCCCAGAACCGGCAGACGTGGACACAAGAGGGCGCGACATGTTGCCAGAGTTCTCTCCCTGTTAAAATTTGGAGTACTCGTAAATCACGGGCTCTCCAAAAGTGAGAAGAATCCATGCAGACGATGGACGGGAGAGAGGCTTTCAACGCTGCCTATTACGCTAATTAAATCTATCAGCCGCTAGAAAATACTAATCTCATTCTTGACACACGTTTCCTGTCGCTTTTATGCCGCCATCTTGACGCGCTCGAAGCTCGGAGCTTGTGGGGGAGAGCAAGCTTTTCTAAAACACGGGGCAAATTGTCTACTTCCCGCAGCCGTCAGCTCTGGGCCGGGAGCTCTGTGCAGTCAATGGTCGCTTCATTTTGACCCTGTTCACGTTGCCAAGCGACCTCTGGAGAGTCACTCGCTCCACTTTCAACCCCAATTTGATCCGTTAGCGCAAGTGTCTCAGTTTAGGACTGAAGCGGGGGCTCTGCTGCCACTGCCCATTTCGTTCTCATCACATGAGAGGTGGAAGGGGTGGGGTGGGGTGGGGGGTGCATAGAGGGTGGCGGGGGTGGGAAGTGGTAGGGGAAGAGTTGAAGTTCAAAGGGCCTGGATCCATGGGGGGTCTATGGAACATTTGTGCTCAATTTTCGTTCTCTTCTGTAATGGGAGAAGAAGCAAAAAGTCGTGGTTGAACTGTGAATTTGACAACAGACGATATATCCGTGCAGAAAAGAAAGCTGAAATAAACAGAAATATTGTACCGGTAAAAATAAATTATATTGTATTCAAACCGTTATTGTAAAGGTTATTTCCATTAAAATAATAACAAAAACTTTTACTACAACAACAATAACAATAATGATAATTATTATTATTATTATCATCATCACCATCATTATTATTATTATCTATTTTTTAA
>NW_004797481.1:1038797-1041932 GCF_000002075.1 Aplysia californica | reverse complement strand
CTCGCACTCGCTCTCACTCTCTTTTCCCCCGTCTCTACTTTCCCTGTTGTCACTCGATATGTCCACACATCCAAATGTCTGTATGTCTGCCTGCCTGAAGTCTGTCTCTTTCTCCCTCTTCTTTTCTTTCTCTCAAAGATACTCAAAGACACATACACAGGCACATACACACACAAAACACACACACACACACACACACACACACACACACACACACACACATACACACACACACACATACACACACGCAAACACACACACACAACACCCACACTTACACACATACACACACACACGCACACACACACAAGAATATATGGCAGCCTCTCTGTGTACATACATCTCCACAAATAAATCCATACTTAAGTCTATGGGGATTCATGTGCCCACGTACAAAGATAAACTGACACTTTCCCGCACATAGACAACTATTTTTCTCCCTCGTTTCTCGTTGTGTGGCCCTTAGAACGCATGAAAAGTTTCTCCTCCCTGAAGGAACGAAGTGCTGGTTGGGAGCCCTAGCTCCTCTAATTAAAGGCAAAATAACCGTCCCAGAAAACGGGACTTCAAAAAATGTAATTACAAGCCTCATTCATCGCCCTGTATCCTCATTTACCCCGTTTTAAAGAAACTAATTGGACATTATAGAAAACCGAAGAATGCGACTTTTTCTTAACAATATTTTCGATTTAGCCTACGCAGGAGTTCATTTCCCCTGCTTGCGGCGGGACCGTGCAGGGCTGTGTTGTGACGTTCGCAAACAAGCAAAGCCGAGCGAAACAGGAAGCGGCAACCTCCAGCAGGCCGGCTCTGCGCCGCGGAAGTTGCGTGCAAACGAGGCAGTGCTTGGGAGGTTTCTGCAAGAATGAGCATCGGAAGTGACGCCGAGAGAGCTCCCAAGGAATCCCTGTGATTGGCCGAGACGCCAAGAGGAAAGCATGCTGGGAAGACGTGCGCGTACTGATACATGAGCAAGACTCATTACCTCCCTTAATCACCGAGCCAAGAAGATGGCGTGGCCGGGCGAAAAACCCGACCCATTTGGTCAGTACAGACACTCATCATTCTGGAAAAATGCGGGAAACAGTATCGGAAGTACCTTCACAACATCGTTCTAATGAGGGCCTGATCAAAAGCCTTTGTGTCCTAATTCAGCTCTCAGTTTTGCTCTCATATTATATCTCAATTATTACAAGCGACTTCACGTCTACACGGGGGGAAAACTGGGTGTCTTAGATATTATAGTTTCTTCACTCTTTCCCTTTCGCGATCTCTGTTTCTCTTCTCTCTCTCTCTCTCTCTCTCTCTCTCTCTCTCTCTCTCTCTCTCTCTCTCTCTCTCTCTCTCTCTCTCTCTCTCTCTCTCTCTCTCTCTCTCTCTCTCTCTCTCTGTCTTTCTCTTTCTCTCTTCCCACACACACACACACACACACACACACACACACACACACACACACACACACTTATTTCATTCGTGCCATCTGTTAGACACTTGAGACAGCAATGTCGAAAAAAGTAGAAAAGAGCGTTTTCTGTGAGGTCGGTTCTTGCGTTTCGTTTGGTTATGTTTACATGTAGAACGATTAGGTCTCTTGGTGACATGAAATATTTATTCAATGCCAGTTTTAATTTAAAGATATCTTTCAACACTTTGAGGACTACGAAAAACAATGCTGCAAATTAATGCTCTGTATCCCACACAAAAGGTGTGCTATGCTTTTTGCTTGCGATCTTTGCAGGGAAGGTTCTGGGACTGTTTAGCCTCTGTCACTTCTGTGATGTATTTGTTTGGCTCTTCACTTTTCACGCAAGGAGTGTGACTTCAGACTCCAAAGCCTAGACTATCATTCTAAGACTACTTGTATGTCGGTCTTTCCGCTCAAATGTATTCCGCACCGCCTGGGTAAAAAATTGGCATTGACAACGAGGGTCGAAGCAGCCCAGCTCCTAAATTATCTAAAATGTCTTAATAAGGGGGTACGGACTTTGATCAAGCTTTACAAGAGCAGCCTCCAAGAGCTATCTCTCGAAGAGGTTTGTTTGAGTTCAGAAGTGCGTTATTTCATATTTTTAAAAATAAGAGCTATCTCGTCGATTTGGAATCTCACTGATTGTGACTGAGGTCAGCGAAACTGACACATTTTGAAGCCGGTCCACTTGACGGTCTACCGCGGTAATGCGGCCATCCGTAAGTGCCGCCTGACAGACCAAAGTCTTCCACGATATGTGTTCCATCGAAGCCCTGCGCAGAGTAATTTAATAGTACATGTATTACTTTCACGCCCTGATAGGCTACTTTCAAGAAACGAGGCAATGTAACAAGATCGTGTGGCCTATCCGATATCATTCTTCGGGGAATTGTGCAGGGGAGGAGACGGAGAGGACGGCAAAAGAAGGAGTGGACCGACAATATGGCGGAGTGGACAGTAGTGAAATTCTTCTACCAAACTCAGGCGCTCGCAACAAAAAAAAACAACGTGGAAATGGAGGCATCTGACGAGGCTCTCTGTCAAGCAGCGCCCCTACATCCTCGTAACAGTGACAGACCTCCACCCCTGTCCCCACTCTACTCCAGACAAACTTCAATCACCAAAGCAATTTGAATACAGCCAGTGACAGAGTTCAGTTTTGTGGATTATAGTAAACTAGTCCGTAGATCTAGTAAACCGCTAAGTGGAGCAGTTGTCTGACTGGTCCGGTGGGTAGACCGTCAAGAAGAACAGAAACATCGTGGTAGAGCGTCAAGTGATCCAGTACCGAAATGTTTCATTATCCGTTGTATACTCAAGTCATCACAAAAATGTGCTTTCCCCGATAGTTCAATGTGAAACGGACACCGCACAGTACAGTTTCTTCGCGGTTACGCTAATTGTGACACATATTTGCGAGTACAAAAGTTTTTTTAACCTTATTTTAGACATAATTAATTCTATGAAAGTGTTGTTCGAGAATCCTTTGCGCTACTGTTAGTACAGGAACTTTTGATTTGACAAGTTACTCTTACTTTGCTCCACTAACGTATCGAAATTCTCCAAGCACTCAACCTTTGCTTGCCATTCATTTTAAATAATTATTACTGTCACAAGTTCTAGAAAGCGACCGATGGACCATACGAAGCTGAAGTGTTGCCCCCCAC
>NW_004797481.1:1037300-1038697 GCF_000002075.1 Aplysia californica | reverse complement strand
CCACCCCACCCCAACCCCCCGCCCATTATTCCGAGTAGTGCAGGCCCATGAAGGAGACGCTGACTTCAGCATAATTGTCATACCGTCAAGATGATTCATTCACACCATATCAAAAGTAGGCTCTCGACAAGACACTTTTTTCGTCTTTTGCGTTAAACCTTCAACGTTTTGATAGAGATAATATTCTTGTTTCATGTCTAATCTGGATAAGGGGAAAATGTTTGTTCTGTTTTGTTTTTGTCGTTGTTTATTTTTGTAGATGGGTTTTGTTGTTGTTATTGTTGTTGTTTTTGTTTTATTTTGTTTTTGTTTTGATTTGTTGGGGTTTTTTGGGTTTTTTTTTTGTTTTTTGTTGTTGGTTTTTTGGTGGGGTTTTTTTTTTTGGGGGGGGGGGGAGGTTCATGACAGAACCATTATAATTGGTCAACAACTAAACCTGAAAAAGAGATGGAAATAAGCTATAGTGAACATAGAGAAATAACATTATAGCCCCTACACGGGAGAAGTATGTACTTATGAGTGGCACCCCCTCAACGAATGAGTTGTGTCTCCTTTTAGTGTGGCAGTTAACTATTTATAACCGCGGCTAATTCAGCCTAGCACGTTTGTCGATCATCACTACAACAGTGAGTGCAGCCCAAAGCATGAAATGGAGGGGAAAAGGCTAAGGTTGGTTTTGGGGGCGGAGGGGGGAGGTAGGGGCGGGACAAAAGAGTAGATGCTTTTTTGTTTGTTTTGAAAGAGAAAAACGGGTTGTGGGGTGGTGTTAATTGAGGATCATGTGTAGCCATGGGCTGAAAGACTGTTTGGAGAATATGAACTCAGATATACCGCAAATTAATCCGCCGTCCTCACCTTTCGGCAAGTAGAGCTAACGCTACATTGAAAGTAGCGCGATTATGTTTCCTGGGACTGACGCCGAACACTTAACGTGGAGAGCAATTAATTCATTAACTCAAGTGTTCCAAATGAGCTGTAACCCTCTTTTTACAGTACCCTTTGAAGAGATTTCCTTTCAGTTTTCATTTCTGTTAATCGTTTCCTGGTCGATAGTTTGGGTGCACGAATAATTGATTGCTATAAATCGTCACGGAACCTGCAGTTTCCGCATTTTTAGGTGCTCCCCAAAGCTGGAAATGAGCCAGTGAGTAATATTTCAATAGTCTTCATCTCAAATTTTTGTGGTTTGTTTAGATTTGTTCGGGCTTTGTTCTTTTTAGATTGAGATTTTCTAATAAAAGGAGGTGCATTTAGATACTGCATCCATGTTCTCAAAGAGAAGAAAGCACAGTGAGGAAATGTGCAAGGAAAACAATACATCGGATACTTTTCCATTAGATCATTCTTGGTGGTCGCCAAGTTCATAAACAACTGCTAAAAAACGGCTAGGGAAGGGG
>NW_004797481.1:1035262-1036938 GCF_000002075.1 Aplysia californica | reverse complement strand
TATATATGGGGGCTCTCGTGGCCTAGAGGTTAAGGTGTTTGCCTCTCATTCAATAAGTCCCGGGTTCGAATCCGGAGAGCGAAGGGAGTTTTTCTTGTCTAAAATTGTCTCCTTTCACCTCCTTTCCTGCTCTCTAGCAATGTTGTGTCGTCTTCTTTTGCCTTCACTTTCTGCCCCCACCCCCTCACCTTTTTTGCCCCCTCCTCTGGGCTCCTAACTCATTCTGCAGCCTTTCTACTGCTACTCCCTGGCTTCTTCTTACTGCTGTCTTTTAGCCCACCCCTTATCTTATGGAAGGAAAGATCTAGATCTACACCTCGCCTTCTCGGACAAGGGCAAAAAATCTCCGAGGTCGCGTGTGCACGTTGCGCACATTAAAGATTCCTTTGTGGTCCAAAATCGATAAGAGTAGGCTTCGGCCGCCAACGGGGCAAAATTTAAAATTTCCTACCAACTGAAAATGTTTAATGTGTCCCGCGCGCTCGTATGACTTTATACAGTTGCGAGCGTCCCAAAATCTATTATTTATTAGAATTTTCATTCTTTCATTGATTCATTCTTTCATTCATTTTAAAAACATTTACCATTTTTTCTATCTTTCTGTCTGCCTATTTATTCATCCTTTACGTTTGAGTTTGTTTTGCTTTTTTATTTTGTTGCGGTTTTGCTCTGTCAGCTATTGATGTGTTTGTCACGTTTCTTTTTATTTCGTTTGGTTATCTGTATGAGCTGTTTAGGAAAGATTGCAGTTTTGCATGCCTCAACGAAATTGACCGGAAACACAGAATAAAAACCCCGTAGAGCTTCTTTTCTAGTTATTGAATGCAAAAACAATATCCTCGTGTAAGCGATGTCAATTACTGTTATTTTCACGTAATATCGCTGAGCCGATTTTCTGTCCCAAATGTATGCATTCCATGCTCTAGCTCGTTAAAAGTGACACTCACTTCACCTCTCTAACCTCAAACCAGCCACTCAGCCTGCATTGTTTCCCGGCTCCACATAAGCTTCCTGAGGTTCCGTGTACAATTCGAAACCCGATTCGATGGCGTTCCTTCATTAGCTAGCACTTTTGTTCCTCGTACACTAAGGTCGATGACAAAAGTAGAAATTTTCTTCCCTCATTACATAATTCCAGATCTGAATTAATCTCTGGTCTGATGAGAACTTCGGAAACGTGAGATCCCAGCGATGCACTAATCCGTTTGACATCGACCCTATAATACTTAAAATCACCGGGATGAGGCCTCGTTTTAATAGGCTTATACCTTCAGATCTTGCCTAATTATTGGCTGGCTGCATCCATCTTTCAGGCTTCGTCCGCTTACGACCCTGGCAGGTCAGGCCACCAGCAGAGAGAAAGCCGATTGCCCCCTCCCTCTCTCCCCCTGCTATCTTTCTCGACGCTTACACCAGCACAGCAAGCTGCTCCGGATGGATTGGCCGCGTTCCCTCCCGGCCTTCTGCGCTCCAAGAGAACAGTCAGGTCGTTCTAAACGGGTTGTGCGATCTGGAGAGCTTAGAAATAATGGTATTATACTCACACTCGGAGTCCAAGTCTGATAAGGGCATGTGGTACTCTCGCATGCGCTCTTAGTCAAGGTACCAGGTGTTGCGCAGGTTTCTTGTCTCAATTTTAATTTGCTTTTTTAAAATTTTAAATATGACTGGCGGGG
>NW_004797481.1:1033254-1034638 GCF_000002075.1 Aplysia californica | reverse complement strand
GGGGGGCGTCACGGGCTCAACATATAGTAATCGATAAACCGTGACCGTTGTGACGTCACTGGTTACAAGCTGGCACCCCACATGCAAGTTTCAGGTTTGATTACAATTTTTTTTTACTCATCTTTTCCTAAAATATTTCATTTTAAAAGAGTTATGATTTGGAACCAAAAGTGTTTCCTTTTTTGAAAAACAAACATTACATAATTGTGGTCAATTGGTCAATTGACATTTTTAGCTAACTTCAACATCATTAAACACCCAAAACAGTACGTCGAAACAGTCACACTGGCTTCAGTCAGTAATCACATCTCCAGCAGACCCCTGAGGCAAAAAAAGGGATGATGTTACAGATACACAATATTATAATATTATCTGTGTTTGCCAACATGGGCCCATTAGTGGGCATTTTGGTAATTTTGGTAGGTGGTGGGGGCCTCTCGAGTATTGACAGGTATGAGATAAGATTTTATGCCATGCATTGGAAATACCCTTCCATGTGCGGTAAAAATATTAACCTCTCAAAGTGGCTAAAGTGGGCACTGGCTATAAAAAGGTTGACAGGTTTACAGCGCTTTTAAGCACAAGGGGGCTACCCCCAAAAACGCTGTTTTGAGAAAATCGAAGGTAAGTTTTTGCCCTTGGTTCAGTTTCTTTAAAAGACACGGAGAGTTTTCTCGATAACTGAACAATTATACAAACCAATGCAACCAAGCTTCTCATATAGGTGGGGCAATGCCCACTTTTGGAGTAGGTCAAGATTTCTGGAAACCCCGAAATCTGGGTTAGCCCGATCGTCCTTTAAAAGCGACCAATCGCAGTTATTTGTTCGTCTATCTATCTATCTACCTATCTATCTATCTATCTATCTAGCTTGCTAGCTAGCAGCTAGCTATCTAATAACTATCTATCTATGTATCTATCTATCTAATAATAATAATAGTAGTAATAATGATAATAATAATGATTATTATTATTATTATTATTATTATTAAATATTGATAGATAGAAAATGTGTATAGCGGAAATCCCCTCTTAACAGCAAGCTCCATGCGATTCACAATCTATACTATTACCTCAGCAGACCTGAGAGCATTCTGAAATAACATCAACTCCCTGGGAAGCATAAGGTGAAAGCGGCCATTTATTGGCTCTGAAACACTTACATACTGTCAAGATCTTTCGCTGTATATGGCCGGGTACCCATTCCCACCTGGGTGAAGTGAGCAAAATTCGTGTAAAGTGACTTTCCCCAAGGACACAACGTCTGGCCCGCTGCTCGAACCCCCGAACCCGCAACCTCACGATTACGAGTCCGTAGCCTAATCACTAATCTATCTATCTATCTATCTATCTATCTATCTATCTATCTATCTATCTATCTATC
>NW_004797481.1:1031312-1032007 GCF_000002075.1 Aplysia californica | reverse complement strand
CATCCCATTTACTCTGCCCTTGATTATCTTCAGCCTGAGATAGCTTAATTGTGCACGCCCACTTTTTAGACCCAAGAGCCGCCCTTGACAACCACGCATACAAGCACAATCACATCGTGTTTACTCAATCGTGTTCCAGCACTCAGAATTGGGTACAAAACTATTAGCAATCTCCGGTGAAGACAGTATGATTCTTTAGGGTGTATAATCTTTCCAGGAATAAGATGTAGACATCCATAGCATCATGCACACACTGTATATTTGTTAATGCAGCACAGGGGGATGAAGCCACTATTTCGCTCACTATCTCCTACACCATGTGCTTGAGAAGGGCATACGTATACCCATAAGCAAGGCTTGCAAAAAGGGGTTCTGGTAAGCACTCCCACACATGCATGTGTCTATTTGTGATCACACTCACTTACGTACACTCACACACACGAACATGGTTTTCATTCACACACACACACACACACACACACACACACACACACACACACACGCACGCACGCGCGCATACACCCTACACGAGCTCAAATGAGGCTCAGACAAACGAAATCTCAATCAGATATGCTGGAAGTCTGTAGAGAGATGGAAAGAGAGAGCCAGCCAGACAGACAGCCAAACAGCCAGACAGACAGACAGACAGCCAGCCAGACAGACAGACAGACAGACAGACAGACAGACAGACAGAC
>NW_004797481.1:1029624-1031102 GCF_000002075.1 Aplysia californica | reverse complement strand
GGGGGGGGGGGAGGCACTAAATTTGAGTCTTTAAAAATTTTAAGCAGTTGAGACAAACCAACCCCAACATCCGAGTTTAGAAAGACTGACAGGTGAGCATAAGGACAGAGAGAAAAAAAATCAGACAAATACAAGAAACGCTTCAATGCTTGCGTGAGCGCTTCATCAAACGCTTTTGCTGCGCACACTTCGGTTTCTGCTGCCACAATGCGCAGGGCTCCGATGAGAATGACTGTCGGCAAGGGGCAGTTAGGAGCACGGAAAGAAAGTAACCTTCCGTGATCAGAGGGATTAATTTTCAGCTATGTTGTATCAATCCGCTTATATCGTTTATCAAACCTCAGCGTAAGTGCCACGGTGTGATGCGGCCTCTGTGATGTAGTGCCCAGTTCTTTTGGTTCGATTTAAGCTCATTACTCGAGCTTTTTTTTCCCCGCCGAAACAAAGCGCTTGATGAACAGTGTGACTATTTTGTTTACAATTAGAAAACAAGGCAGAGTTCTGGGGCTTGATCCAAGCAGTCACGCAACTCTTGCCAGCGCTGATCCTCAAACGCAGCTCGTTATCCCACCTGATTTCGTTTGATCGCAGCTGTTCCTCTTAGGTCAACATCGCTGTTTGTTTCGTCTATTTCCTCATTTGATATGAGTTTTTCCCTGCTCTTTACAATGCTGCTAATTTTTTTTAGAGGCGCAACCATCGACTTAAGTCGAGTGGGGGGTGTTAGACGGCTGTTTTCTTTTGTTGCTGTATGGGTTTTTTAATTAATCCAGTTAAAACGATCTCTGATGAAGTTCACCAACGAAATTATCTTTTTAATGTCGAAATGGGGAGTCATGCGCATCGAAGTAAAACTTCTGAGATAATATCATGATCCCCATCTCAATTAAGAGAATTTTTTTTAAAAACTAGCCCTGTCTCACTGACTGCACAGCCCGTTTGGGTTAATGGTTGTTGTTGCCGATGACATTTTTATTATAATTGCTGAGTTTGATTGGTTTTGGTATTGGCTGTTCTTGTGGCTCATGTTGTTGTTGCTGTTACTGTTGTTGCTGTTGCTGTTTTTGTTGATGGTGTTGATGGTGTTGTTGTTCCTGTTGTCGTTGCTAGTCTTGCTTGAGGGGGGGGGGGGTATTATTTTTGTTGCTTGTGGTGGTGATGGTGGTGCTCTTGTTGTTTTTGTTGCAATAGCTATTGTTGTCGTTATTTGTGGTAGCTACTCTGTCGTTGTCGTTGTTGCATTTTGTCTTATTGTTGTTGTTGTTTGTTTGTTTTTTTGTTGTTGTTGTTGGTTTATTTCCCCGTGTCCTGATTTTGGTGCCCATTTTTGTTGGTTACGTAAAAGAAAGTAATGGTGCAGATTGTTATATGAAAGGGGAATTGTTGAGTCGGTAATGATGATGGTGATGATGATGAGGATGATGGTGATGATGATGATGATGATGATGATGATGATGATGATGATGATGATGATGATG
>NW_004797481.1:1024202-1029508 GCF_000002075.1 Aplysia californica | reverse complement strand
TGTTCTGATGTAGGAGATGACGTGCAGTTTAGTCTTAGTGTTAAGTTTGTTTGGTGCTTACTCTAGATCCCCGCCAGGCTGTCCTGGGGGGCAGGACATAACCCTCATTCCCAACTCCTTACACAGAGTGACCAAAAATTTAATGTTCTTTGTTTGCTTGTTTGTTGTTTTGATCGATTGATTGATTGATTTGTTGGTTGATAGATTGATTGATTGATTAGTTAAGCCCATGGCCCTTTTTTACTCACATACCAAGCTCATTTGGTAGGCGAACCTCGAATTAATGTGTGTGTTGTGTGAGGAGGGGAGTGGGCTGTTTCTGAAAGGAAAGAAGGACTGGACAGGAGATATAAAACCACATTATACTATCTGATCTCCCCACCAAAAAGGATCTGTCATGAGCGTGGCACCGCACCAGCCAGGGAGCAGAACCACGGCAGATGGGACAGCTGACTACATAATGTATCTATATCCCTGAAACTGCTCCGTGTAACCCTTCATGTTATATTAATTTGAATTTATTGCTCTTGTGCTTGGGAGGAGCAATTCACTCATAAATTAGATGACTCGTGAGTTATATCAAAGTCTTTTAACACATAATTTAACACCATTTCGGGTCACACTTTGCAACCACCACTGCACCGAATGGAAAAATAGGGTGAAAACACATCTTCTGAGGATACAATGTCTCTTAAGGAGTCATGAAATACACTCACTTCTCTTTGATTGTGAGTCCAACATGTTTTCGCTCGATTGGGATGCACCCTTAGCAAAGATTTATCTCAAATAGACGAGCATAAATAAATAAATCTAAATACCATTTTGAATCTCGAAAATTGTTTTCCTAGCTATCAGTTTTTGACATCCTCCGAAAAGTGACTTTTTAAAAAGTGTTCATCGTGGTGTTTTACGGAGCAAACTAAGCTCAGAGACAAGTTGCAAGTCTTATCCCAAAACTGCATCCTGGACGTGATGGGTGAAACTAAGGATATTTTCCAGGTGGAATCAATTCACGAGACCAGATCTTGAATATTTCGAGAACGGTTTGTTGGAATGACAGACCGACACATTAAAGGAATCAAAGAGTCGAGCTCTAATTTACAAGTTTGTTTTCTTATTGAGACAGGCCCTTTAGGGAAGGATGTAAATTGCATCTCATGATAATGGCATACACTCAATACAGAGCACGCATTAAGTGAGAAAACGTTAGGCGATATATAATCGTATCAGATCGCATCAGGGGTCGTAGGCAGGTCACGTAATATTTCTTTCAAGTGTGGTGGTTGCAGTCGCTCGCGTGTGATGTTTTCTCTCCGGTTGGCGAAAACATCAAACACACACAGTGGCTTGGCTGACCCCCTTGATGCATTAGATGGGTTGCTAACAACTAAGTATTCAAAATGTGCCCTTTCAACATGCTCGCCTGTGGCCCACACATTATATCATACCAAGCGGAAACCCATTAATGGCTGCAGGTATAACTTCCCACTCATACCCTAACAGTGCCATTTGTTTTATTAGGTATGATAACTTGAGCCAAAGGGTTTGGTAAGCTAGAGAGGGGGTGCAAGAATTTTCACTGACCTGTTCCAAAGTTTCAGTTTCCAACCCCAGAAAGCCCAGTGACAATATCAAAAGTTCTTGCAACCCATTCATGCTCGCCAGCAATACATTAGAAACGCATTGAAGATGACTCTAACAAGATTTCTAGTGACTTGTCTACTAATTTTAATCCTTATAAAGTTGTCGAATGTTTGTTGTTGTTTTTTTGGGGGAGGGTTTTGGTGGGGGTTTTTTGGTTTCTCCTTGAAACACTACTTCGTTTTATTTTTATTTTTTTATTTTTTTTGGTTGCGTGTTACCTGAAAGCTCGACCACCCGCAGGCTTTGGTGAGGGATCGAAGGAGCTTACTTCCGGTTGCCTGGACGGACCAGAGGGGGATTTCTGATCACGAAGACTTCTGGACAACCAGAACAGGGGGGGCGGGGGGGCGGGATGTGAGTGTGATGATTGGGCGGTGTGTCAGGGATGGGTGAAATGTATGTCGTGTTGTGTGTGTGTGTGTGTGTGTGTGTGTGTGTGCGCGTGTGTTGTGTGTGTGTGTGTGTGTGTGTGTGTGTGTGTGTGTGTGTGTGTGTGTGTGTGTGTGTGTGTGTGTGTGTGTGTGTGTGAAACATGTGTGAGTAGAAATGGAGAGGATAAAATGTTACATTTTTTTTAGTTTGGGGCCAGGAGAAATTTTCATTAGCTGCACCTGGTCTGGGATATGCCGTTTCTATCCAACTTTCCCCGTCTTGAATAGATGCCCGATAAAGTTTGGACTTATATACATCATGTCAGGTTATATTATGTCAATTTGATTTGACTTTTTCAGCTTGTTGTGCTGTTGATACAGTCAGTATGTGTTGTTGCAAATCTCTTAACATGTCGAGGTAATCTACTGTTATACCGTTCCATGGTTGTTGATATTGTTGTTGCTGTTGTTGTTATTGTTGTTGTTGTTGGTAGTGGTGGTGGTGGTGTCCTTGTTGTTGCATTATGCTGTTAGAATCGATCCTCTTCCTAGTCTCCTCACTTGGTCAAACCTTCTCTTTGTCCCGTTCTCTCTCTCTCTCTCTCTCTCTCTCTCTCTCTCTCTCTCTCTCTCTCTCTCTCTCTCTCTCTCTATCCCTCTCTCTTTGTGTGTGTGTTTGTGTGTGAGAGAAAGAGAGAGAGGAGGGAACAGAGAAGGCGAGAGAGGGAGAGCGAGAGAGAGAGAGAGAGAGAGAGAGAGAGAGAGAGAGAGAGAGAGAGAGAGAGAGGCGAGAGACAGACAAACAGACAGACAGGTGGAGAGAGGGGGGGTGTCAAAAGATGTGCTACTCTGTTTATGTTTGTGTGTGTGTATGTGTGCGCGTCTTTGTGTAACTGTGAGAGAGTGTGTTTGTGTCTGAGTGCGTACTCAACACTGTCAAACAAGACATTGTCCCGGGCTAAACCCGAGAAAGACAAGAGCTGTGATAAAGAAAAATGCGAACCGGAAAAGAGGCCGCAGTGGAGGCAGGTAGAAAAAAAAGAGAGTCTCTTCTTCATTTTTCTTCGCCGTTTTGTTTCGTCTGTGTTTTGATGACTGTTTATTGAGCCTAGCGTCACAGTTCCTTGGCTTTCTTTTGTGCTTTGCGACCAGCAGGGCTCGCGTCTCCGGCTCTCCGTGAATGCGTCGCGGCTAGTTAGTGTCATGACGCTCAATGGGGGCACTGACAGCTCGCTCAGCTTGAGTTCTGTGTTGACATCCCGGGCCTCAAACCGCCGTCAATGGCCGGGGAAGCTGAACAGACAGATAGGGAACTGGCAGATACGAGAAATACTAGAAATATCTCGCTCAAGAAGGTATTGTGGAAGGCGCACATTCCTCAAGGGCATATTTTCATTAACTATTTATTTTAGAATGAAGTGACGATTGGGTCACAAGAGCAGACTTAATTGCATAATTAGCTGCGTATGTAAACGTTGAATGAAATATAACTTTTTGATACTGGGAACGTGAACGAAATTCGGGTATTGCTTGTTATATCTATACTGGGCTAGCAAATATTTCTCTGAGCCGAAAGGGACTCTTTTTCCTGCTTAAGTTTCGGACATAAAAGACAGTTACTTTTTTCGGTTTTGACTGTTTTGTTGACCTACTGGTCTAATGATCAGCAGCAGGTGGGTGGATAGACAAGTGTATATTGGGAAGGTTGTTTAGCAAGGGTGGCAGGAAAATGTGAATTTAAAAAAAGAGAGTCGAATTCAGTTATTGGCTGTCATGAATTGAACGAGATTGAAGGGGCCGATCTCCTCAACTCCATGTTTAAATAAGACTCGAAAGGAATAACTGGGATAAATGATTATGGAGTAGAATGTGACTATTGTAATTTATTAAGTCTATAACCTGATTGTCAACTTGCTACCTGCAACCCGCCTACGAAGTCCCCAACTTACCTGCCACTGTACTATCTACCTACGCAGGTCCTTCCGTACTTGTCCTGTCCGCTAGAATAGGTTAATACTAACAAGGCCACCTTAGCAGAGACTGTGCCCACCACTTCAGAACTTCACAGTGACATTAAAGATGGTTCCAGTAGGGAACAGAATAGCAGGTACCCACATCCCTCGTAGATAGGATTGACACAAACTTTTAAAAAACACAAACCCGAAAAACTCAACTAACAGAAGCATGTCTTCTCAATAATAGGGGTGGGCAGGTGGGTGGATAGAAAAGTGTATATTATGAAGGTTGTTTGGGAAGGGTGACTGGAAAATTTGAATTAGAAACAAAGAGAGTAGAATGTAGTTATTGGCTGTCATGAATTGAATGAGAATGGATAAACACCATCTCACATCATCACTTTATATTCACTTATCACCACCATCATAGCTAAAATCTTCATTGCTCTCAGATCCTTGATATACATCTATATTTATCTTGAATCTCTGTCTGTAACAGTTACATGTTATAACAATTTATGTACCTAATACACTATTGGACACAATCATACGCACATTTTTTACTTATCAGATGGCGTCAATATTATAGAAATGGGCAAGGGACAAAGAAACGATTGAAGGGGTTGTTGTTATTTCTATTGGGAAGTAAAATAAAAATGCATGTGTCTGTCTAAGATAGGGCACGTAGTACATGAAGAAGAGTCACAGAGAATGATGTGCAGAAAATTGGGAAGACATACTCGTAGAATGGTATCAAGAGGCTAGCCCGAGATAGAGATTGAAATAATGTGGAAAGTATGTGAGCCCTATATTGTGATCCAGGGGGAGAAAGGCAATAATGAAGCAGCACACAGATCTGACAGTAATTGTTTATACAGGAATAAGTGTACAATGTAAATAAGACCTTATTCGTTAAGTTCTGAAAATCTTAATCAAGGCCAGTTTCATTTAAATTTTTACTTATGACGAGCAGACACATTTCGATCTTTAGTGAACAGGCCTGGTCTGGTCAGACTGCTTGTGGTTGCTTTTGTATAGTGAGTTTTTTGTTTGTTTGTTTGTTTTTTTAAGGGGGTGTGATTTCGAGTGTTTGTTATAGTTGATATTTGTTTTTTGTGTTTTTGTTGTTGTTGTTGTTATTGTTTTGGGTTTTTTTGCAGGTTTTATTTTTTTACATTTCCCTCTATTCCTCTTTCTCTCTTTCCATGCAACAACAAATACATATTAATAATAATTAAACTCATGAAAGGCTATTAAAAAAAGAAGTCTCGCTTTACCTTTCGCTCTCTCTCTCTCTCTCTCTCTCTCTCTCTCTCTCTCTCTCTCTCTCTCTCTC
>NW_004797481.1:1022411-1023455 GCF_000002075.1 Aplysia californica | reverse complement strand
GGGGGGGGATTAATAAAAATATCTTCCACATCTTTTCTGTTTAAATTTCAATTTATATTGATATGTTATTTGCCTTTAAAATGCTGTCAGACTGGGAAAGAAAAAAACAACAACAACAACAAAAAACAACAACAACCACAACAAAACTAAAACGAATGCAGATTACTGGTGAACAGGATCAGCCAAGAAAAATGTTGAAATGTTGTAATAATGTCTATTACCAGTTTTATAGTTCTGCAAAAGTCGAGCAGCATATAAGCGAAAAAAGAAGCGAGCGGGCTAGGGGTAGTCTGGTTTATACACATTTACACAATTGGAGGAATGTGCTCCCCTTTTTTTAATCTTTCAAGTAACATAAATTATTTCCCATGACACCATACTTCACTCTAAGGCGCATTCATAAGGAAATTGAAGGCATTGACAGATGTCTTAAAGGTTTTACCTCCAGCGATGACATTCGCAAAGCAATGGAAGAAAAGGTGGATTCAAAAAGGTAATAGTGGATCTAGCCAAGCCCAGAGAAGCAGAGTTCATGTTGAGATTTCAAAGATGGCAAGGAGTAAGACCTGAAGACACGGTATGTCTGAGTGTATGTGAACGAGTATGTGTGTGTGTTTGTGTACGCGTGTGTGTTAGTTTGTTTGTGCGTTTGTTGTGTGTGGAAGCGTGTGTATGTGTATGTATGTGTGGGTTTTTTTTTTATATCTGAGTGTGTGTCTGTGTGTGTGTGTGTGTGTGTGTGTGTGTGTCTGTGAGTGTGTGTGAGTGGGGGTGTGCGTGTGTGCGTGTGCGTATGTGCGCGTGTGTGTCTGTGTGTGTGTTTGTGTGTACATTAGTGAGCGAGTTTGAGTTCTGATGAATGGATTATATTGACATATTGCATCTATAGCTGCTGTTCCAGTTCCTTTTGTTATTGTCGATGTGGTCGCCATTGTTATTGTTGTTGCTGTTGTTGTTGTTGTTGTTGTTGTTGTTGTTGTTGTTGTTGTTGTTCTTCTTCTTCTTCTTCTTCTTCTTCTTCTTCTTCTTCTTCTTCTTCTTCTT
>NW_004797481.1:1016760-1021798 GCF_000002075.1 Aplysia californica | reverse complement strand
GGGGGGGTTCTTATCAAATTACTACTGCTTACTAACAATTCTGTCCCTGAATTGATTCTCTCCTTTTTTTTATTTCCTATCAACCGACACAAATGTAAGGCTTTGTCTATTTACTTGGTGCGTCCTATTGTTCTACAGGCTTTTGTAGGTGGGGGCTCTCGTTGTCTAGAGGTACGGTGTTCGCATCTCTTTCAACAGGTCCCAGGTTCGAAACCTGACAGCGATGGAAAATTTTATTCTCTAAAATGTTCTACTTTCACTTCCTTATTTTCTGTGTTTATTGTTCTTTGCTCTAAACGGCTGCTATCCTGTCTCTAGCCCCGTCCATGCTCACATTGCCGAGCCGGCTGTTGTGGTGTAGTTGTTTACTAATCTGGCTAGTGCGAGGGAGTTTAGGGTTTGATTCCGTACGGAGTTGGAATTTATCTTGTACTTGTTTTGGTAAGTGTTTTACAGCGCTCGCAACTGCATAAGGTCAATATGAGGCCGCGGAACCCATAAAACATATTCAGTGTGGCAGTAATATAGAATATTACCCAGGTGGCAGCCGAAGCCTGCTCTTATTAGTTTTACGACTAAGGGATCTTAAACGTGCGCAACTTGCACACGGGAACTCCCAAATTTTTCACTCTTATCCGAGAAGGCAAGGTGTTAGATCTTACCTACCATGAGATCAGGGTGTGGCGGAAAGACAGAAGTAAGAAGGGGTCAAAGGAGTAGCAGTAAAAGGCTGTAGAAAAAGTCAGGAGCCCAGAGGGCGGAGCAAAGGACAGGGGGGGGGAGACGAAAGCAGACGACAGAGCATGGTTAGAGAGCAGGAAAAGAGGTGAAAGGAGAGCATTTGAGAGAAGAAAATTTTCCGTCGCTGTCAGGTTTCGAACCCAGGACCTACAGACTTCAACATAAGTTAAGGACCACTTGCAAACACTCTGAGTGACAGAGTGTGACACTGCAAGTCTTCTGGCAACTTCTCGGGCTCCAACTTCATCCTGCAGCCATGCCACAGCTCTGACACGACCACAGTCTCTCAGCTTTCGTCTTGGTGGCATGTTGATGCGATACTGGATTGTGTGCAAACGGGGGCTTATAGTGCCTCCAAAGTGAACCCAGTTCGAGACCGTACGTCCGTTTATGACGCGCACCAGAAATTTAAACTGAGGAATGTCCGTAGTATTGCACACAAGTCGATAAAAAACAGCAAATTTGGGTAAAATTCCCCGAAGATTTCCGTGCTGCAGTACGCCTTGGTAACCCATTAACATTTTCAGAGCAAAACATTTTGAAGCATTCCTTGAAGTCTTTTTTCGGATTTTTTTTAAAATCAGGGCTGTCTGTCAAAGTGGTCCTTAACTTCTGTTGAATTTTGTATATTGAATGAGAGGCAAACACTGTAACCTGTAGACCACGAGAGCCCCCTTATCTTGTACGCTGTACTTCTGTAAGTAGAAATTTTCTGTCATTCCGGGTCATGACGAATTTGAGATAGAATTTTACGGTACTTACAACATAAATAGGTCACATAAATGCCGAAGATAAGAGATGTAAGTAAAGAGTAACGTACAATGGAAAGAAGGGGGGGGGGAGATAAGGACGATAGATGCTTGACAGGAAAGATAGAACAAACCACACCAGAGCACCCGCCAAGCACCAGCTGTGGCATTACTTAAATTCTTTGGGATTTTATTTGTTTTACACACTTTTTAAGGGTAAAGCTGCCATCGTCTCCATGAACAGAAATCAAATGATTCAGAAGGCTGGCTGCTCCAACCGTGTCTACGGTGTCTGCCAGAGTTAACCCAGGCTGTGAATACATCACAGCAAAACGGTAGAGATACAGTACCAAAATATTGGACTTCAAAGGCTTTGTCAACAACAACAACAACATTTAGAACAAACAAATGAATAATAATTATTATGTTATTGTCCTTTCAGCGCAGTATTGTTATCTAAAAGACAGGTTCTTCCATTTTACATCCATTTCTGATGCGATCAGACGATATTATGAGGCGGGGGGGGGGGGAGTCTTTCTATAGTGCGCCGTCAGTTCAAGCAGTTGACCAATGTTCATAGAAGACAGGTGGTTTGCTTCTTCTTTTCTATGAGACATCTATCGTCCTTATCTCCCCTTCTTCTTTTTTATGTTTGTTACTCTCTTGTAGCACCTCTAATCTTCTGGCGCTCATATGACCTTATGCAGTTGCGAGCGCCGTAAAACTCTTACAAAAACAAAAAATAACGAAGACAGGTGGCCACTCCAAGAAGTGTTTGTGAGTGGCCGGCTCTCTGTGTGGTAGACGAGTCTGATCCAGGACGTCGGTGACTCTGTACTGACTTTTCTTCAGCTGAAACTAGTGTGGGCGTGGTCCATAGCATTCGGTTCCAGAAGAACAAGAGCGGGATTTTTCGCCCCTCTATTTCTTTTTTTTTTTTTTTTTGGAAAAAAGGGGGGGATGCTTTTCTGGATATACTTGTTTTAGTGCTGAGTGGGTTAAAATCAGCATTGGCCGCACTTGATTTGAGCGCTTCGTTTTGGGCGCTTCCGTACACCGATTTAAAAAAAAATTGTGTAAGCGTTTTACGGCGCTCGCAACTGCATCATATGAGCGCGCGGGACACATAAAAAAGTTTCAGTTAGTAGGAAATGTTGAATTTTTCCGGGTGGCGGCTGAAGCCTACTCTGATCGATTTGGGACCACTAAAAGATTTTTAACGTGCGCAAGTTGCACACGGAACCTCCGGGATTTTTTGCCCTTGTCCGAGAAGGCTAAGTGTTAGGTCTTACCTACCATACGATCATGGGTGTGGCTGAAAGACAGCAGTAAGAAAGAAGAAAGAGCGATGGCGAAGCAGTAGAAAGGTTGTAGGAAGAGTCAGGAGCCCAGAGGGTAAGGGGGGGGGGGGGAGGAGGTGCGGGGATGGGGGCAGAAAGTGGAGACAGGTGAAAGGAGAACATTTTAGAGAAAAACATTTTCCATCGCTAGTCGGATTCGAACCCCGGACCTATCGAATGAGAGTCGAACACCTTAACTTCTAGACCACAAGAGCCTCTATCGATATTTAGCTGGTGTTATATTGTGCAAATAATAGTCTATGAGTATATTTGTTGCTCCCCGCTGAACTGGAAGTAGGATTTAGAGCAAGATGATATGTTGTTTAGTACCCGTTTTCAGACGGGGGAGGGGGCGGGGTAAAATTTTAATGTTCTCTTAGTCGGGTTCTTTATTGTTGTTGGGGTTGTTTTTTTTTGGGGGGGGGGGGTTTGGGGGGGGGGTTGTTTGTTGTTGTTTTTTAAAGAAATTAATTAATAAGCAACACCGTATAGTTACATAGTATGATCTCTCCAAAAGCAGTCTTTAAGCTGGTTTGTTCTGCTGCCTCTTGACGAGTTACTCACGACTGCCAACAAAACAGTGTGCCACTTGCAAATATAGAGTTAATATTCGCACCAATAGTAACCTCTACTTCAAAGAGCATGGACGGCGGGCGTACCCTCGAATGACTAACCCAATGTTCGCAATCTTTTGATCTACGTAACAGTTCTCAGAAAGGCGAACTTCTTGCCGGCGATACTTTTGTGATTCGATACCAGTATTCGCACTTAAGCCCGTGAGTGTTGAAAACATTACAGTTGAAATACATGTAATTCTGCATTCGAACGGGCTATTGACCATCACAATCCAATGGTGAAAACCGGTCTGGATTGAGGCTTGTTTTATTATCATGCTTTATGTAGTCCCGCCATGTTTTTGTTAAATTGAGACGATTAAATATTTATTTAAGTAAACGAAGTAGAGGAATAAAACAAAGCTGCATTGTCTTGGGCGTGTCATTTCAGTACTGAAGTTGTGAGATTCGCACAGTATTGTGGTCTTGAAAGATGACCGATCGTTTCTTTTCCTTCTTTTTCTTTCTATTTTGAGTCTGGGATGCTTCTGCATCACAACAACAACAACAACAACAATGTACAACAGCAGCAGCAGCAGCAGCAGCAGCTGCAGCAGGAGTAGCAATAACAGCAACAACAACAACACCAACAACACCAACAACAACAACAACAACAACAACAATAACTCAGAGCGGCTGCAAATCAAGTAGAGTAGATATATTGTGGTCATGAAGTGTTAAGTAAGACGGTATGTGTTCGCTGCACAGTTCGCTGTCCCACAGCTACACCAAGAATCGAAAACACTGAAATTAAATTATTCTCATGTTGTCATCGAGAATGAAACTCATCATCATCCGGTGACTTGCCGACTGGCGTGGGCGATCATGGACCTCCACTTCACTCTGTCTTGCGTTGCATCAATGGTGTCAGTTTTTCTTGCTGCTCCTAGCCATGTTGTCATCTTGTCCAGTATCTTTTCCCTCTGTCTGTCTGTGCCTCTCTTTCCATCAAACTTGCCTGTTGTTACAATATTCTCCAATGCTTCTTTCCGCATTGTGTCTGAAGAAATTTGCCTGTCGCTTTCTTATATTCGTCATAAGCTGTCTTCTATAATTTGCTTCAACCAAGACTTCTTCATTTGTTTTTCTAGCTCTCCATGGGATACTACCTTGAAACTACTTTAAGGAAAAAGTCGTCGCTAGAAGATGGCGGCAGGTTTGTCGCTCAATGAAAGCCTGCAGATAAAAGTTTGGTCGTTGAAGGGTGCGACCGGGACGACAGAGGTGGAATGCCATGACCATTCTTTTATTTGACAAGAGAGTTTGTCTGACTAACTAGTTAACAAAAGATCTATTGAAATTTGGTATCGATAATTTATAATCGCTCGACGAAATACTAAGGTCATTTAGACGACTGTTCAAGCCAAGCTGATACATAGCAATTACATGCACTGCAAATTACAGAATGATCACTCTTCTGACTGTTGTATTGGCTTATCATAACTCCACCCGACCGTGTCCGGAAGTCAGGGATCTAAAAATGATCTTCCCTCTCTCACGCACCTCAGAGATTCGATGGGTAGTCTTTCGTGACGAACCCACCCCAAAGAAGTAAAAAGACAGAATTTATCGGTCATTTGAAAGGAGAGTATGC
>NW_004797481.1:1009514-1014493 GCF_000002075.1 Aplysia californica | reverse complement strand
ACACACACACACACACACACACACACAAATCCACATTTATTAGTCCCACCCGTAAAACCAGCCGGGAGCATGGGGTACTTTGTCGCTTTGTCGCCCCGCACCCCCGCCCGTTTGCCGACCATCTCTGTCGGTCTGTCGCTCTGCTGCCTTCATTCGCCGAGAGGCGACAGGCGCGACACTCCGTCTCGTCAACAGCCAATAGGAGGTTGAGCCTGCGCGTCAATCGACAGCGTCCTGCGAGAAATCTGATGCGTGACAAACGTGAGTGGGCGGAGCTTAGAAAGTCGATCGACGAGCCCATTCCGGTGTCGAAGGCACGGACAATATTTTCGTCAGCCTTTGCGCCAGTTTATATTCAGTGTTTTTAATGTTTCCAAACCATTGTAGTGCATCGACGTTTCCATCCACATTGTTTTTAGCAATCTGGCATCCTGTCATCGGTTTCAGTTTGGTAACAATACATTCAAGTGGCCAGTGTTTCGTGGAAGCTGCTACTGCGGCGCTTGTATTTTGTTCGTTGTTATCAGTGTCTATTATGCACGGTAAGGAGTAAAATTCCGAGTGTTTTGTGTTGTCAATATGTGCACGCCAACACAAGGCGCCATGCTACCTTATGGCCTGAAGCTTCCTTCTACGTATTTCCCTTTTGGGCCTGGCGGGGGACTCACACAAGCCCACTTATCAGCTCTGGATTTCCAACGATCGCAGATTAACGATTATAACATCAGAGTCCAGCTCGGATTGCGGAACTACCAAAATTCCTTAGGTCTGTCTCCGTTCCACGCATATATCACCGACCCTTATGCCCAAGCGTACTTCTACAAGCACGACCCTCGCGCCAGATTTGTGCAAGAAGAACCCAAACCTAGTCACAGCTATATCGGCCTGATCGGTATGGCTATTCTCAACGCCAAAGAAAAGAAACTAGTCTTGAGTGATATCTATCAGTGGATTCTCGACAACTACCCGTATTTCCGAACCCGCGGGCCTGGGTGGAGGAATAGCATCCGACACAATTTATCATTGAACGACTGTTTTATTAAAGCGGGTCGAAGCGCCAACGGGAAGGGTCACTACTGGGCCGTCCACCCGGCAAACGTGGAAGATTTTGAACGAGGAGACTTCCGACGTAGACGAGCTCAGAGGAAAGTCCGGCGTCATATGGGCCTGTCGGTGCCTGACGACGACGATAGTCCGACACCGTCACCGTCACAGCCGTGGGCCCAACACGATTCTGGTCCTGACTCGGACAGGGGTCATTCCGAGCCTTCGGTGACTCCTGGGTCGCACGGGCTGAGATTGGGGCTCCCGGGGAAAGAAGCCGACCTCCCCCTCCTCCCACACTCCAGCCCCATGTACGCCCCTGCCCCTCCCCAAACCAGAAAACCCAGCAGAAAACGCCTTTTTGATATGGCGAGTCTTCTGGCTCCTGACGATGACGACGATGTTCCTGACCCCGGAAAGCGACATGCTAGGTCAGAAAATGACGACAACAACGTCCACTCGGCGTTCATATTTCAACCAATTCCTGAGAACAGAGTCGGAGAAAACGTCAAGAGAGAGTTCAACTCTCTGCGCGACCCAGTAGCATATGATCCTACTAAATCCTGTCCTAGTCAACACGTGTTTAGCAGGGAGGGTACCCGGGAGTTTGACTTTCAAGGGAAAGAGACTTTCTCTGACAGCGAAAATGAAAATCGTGACGCCGACGAGGAGGACGATAACGAAGAAATACAAGTGACGTCAGGAGAGGAATCTCCTTTGACACATCTAGAAGATTCTCGAGCTGAGGAGAAGACATTTACAGCCCACGAGGAGGACACGAAGCCTCACTTATCCGAGAGACATAATGTAGATACAACGGGGTCTTCAGCCTCTTCCTCTTCCTCCCACAGCATAGAGCGACGACTTATCAGCCAGGGATCACCAAATAAGTCAGTTCCAGAAAATGCAATGGACTTAACTTCCGGTTTTTCACCTACGGTGTCACCCTCGTCATCTTCCCCCACAGGAGTACATTATGGATTGGGTCCTTCAAAGACCAGGGTCAAGAGAGAAGATCTAAGGTCTTATGGTCAGATGACCACAAACGATGACCGCACACCAAGAACCTCAAAGACCAATGGCGAGGCATCCATTAACAAGGAGATTAGCTTTGCTTCTGGTCAGGGAACTTCAAAATTGCTAAATGAACAATCAGAAACCTACTCCCAAAGCGGTTTGGAAAATATGGCTGGTGATAGGAGTCCTGAGGGACCACGTGACTCTGGCCAGAGGTCCCCGAGACGGACACCACATGAAGGCAATCATTCTGAAAATCCCGAGTCCGTCACATCGCGTGGTAGTGAACTGGAAGCCACCCCGGGCAGTTCTCACAACATACGACACGATAATCTTGCACAACTGCAACTACTCAGGAACGCAGACATGAAACTCGGTTTCGAACGTGGACGTCCGACAGAGCTGGGCCCGAGACTTTACAACGGGGAGACGCAGCCCAGATCTTCTGCCGGAGACGACCCCAGCAAACTGGCCGCCATGGGTATGGTCAGCGGGATGTGCCCGATGTCCGAGGCCCTGCGACGCTCGAGCGAGGGGGTCACCTCGTGGTCAAACATTTCCAAAAGTCCTTCTCCCAGAGACAGACTCAGCGCCTTCAGCAGCCTGGGCCTGAGACAACACACAGCTCTCTACCCGCCACAGTTCCAGCATAACATCATGCGGGCCTTCCCGGTCCCACCAGCTGGACAGCGGCTACTCCTGCCAGTCTCAGGACAGGCCGGACCCCGAGGATCTATCCCGCCCAGCCCTATGCCTCGCGGACCTACTTCTTTTGACCCGCCTTCCTGCCCACAGGTGGTCAAGGACCAGAAGCATGAGTGAGGGCTTGACCCGTGGTCATCAAGATGTCCCAGCAATACAGAACTGCCACAAAAGGTAAAATAATAATATTATACTTGCAACGTACGTACAAAAGAAATAGGTTTCCGTAACTTTCGTCATGTGTAAGCTGACACATAATGCATTGTAAGTGAGTGTATGTGTTTGCGCTTGCATGTGTATGTGTGTGTTTTTGTGTTTGTAAGTGTGTGTATGTGTGTGAGTGTGTGTATGTTGGGGTGTGTGTGTGTGTGTGTGTGGGGGGGGGGGGTTGTTTGTTTGTTTGTTTGTTTGTTTGTTTGTTTGTCTCTAAAGCAACATTTTTTTCTCTCTGAAGTAACACTTTCTTCTCTCTGAATATAAGTGGGTCTCTTTCATTTTCAAGTTGTTGTTTTGACTTATCGGGTTCTTAAGTTGTTCCTTTTTGTTGTTGTTGTTTGTTTGTTTGTTTGTTTGTTGTTTGTTGTTTTGTTGTTGTTTTTTAATGGGGGGGGTAATCCTTTCGTAATAAGAAGCGTGCGCGTAAAACATGTCCGAACGATAAAAATTAGAATTTCAGCGGTTCTGACAACGCTCTATCTACAGACAGCACAAGTATAGATTGCGTGTATCCAAACTAAACACAGGTCCAGTGATGTATCTTAAACGTGTTTAGCACTAAGATAATAAATCTTATCATGTTTGCTAACCGCCTCCATGTCGTCCTTTTGTATGCCTGGTCATTGGGGTCAACCACTGAGTTAGCTACTGGTTCTACATATTTCAAGTTTGCTGAAAAGAGACCAAAACAAGGTTATATCACCGCCGCCACCACCACAAACAACAACAACAACAACAACAACAACAACAACAACAACAACAACAACAACAACATTTTTTTTTAAACATAGAGAGGCGTGCTGACAAAATGAGTTACTTCTCGCATTCCACAAAGGGAGATATTGGCCAAAAATCGACACAGGATCAAATTAGTAGATTTTCTATTGATGCTGTATTATTTAAGCATAACATGCTTTTTAAATATTTCACACTTATAAATTGTAAAAACTTCACCCATAACCATAGGGTTCGAATCTGAGAAGCAACTCGTTTTGTCAGCACGTTTCACGTTCCTTGGTCACCGGGTTATTTCACCTGCTCTGTCTTGTTTCTCTTGCCATGTCCAACCTGAACTCTTTGAACCTATTTTCAATGCAATGTAAAGTATAACTATATTTTTGCGATTATTTTTTTTTTCCAGGGGAGGGGGTTGATGTAGAAGAGGTGACGATTTCGTCTAATTTTCTGTGCTAGTGTCGATGACTCTCTGTCACCTAGTTACGTGTTTTGGCGTTGTTCGGAGATATGTTGAGACGGTGGACACCTATGGTTTATGTTTCACACGTTTCCCGCTCAACATCTTGGGTTGCTAAACAGAGGAATTTCTGACTATCTCTCCTCTCTGGTATGGTTCAAACCAATAAAAAATGAGCGTCAAAGTCATTTTTGGAACAAACAGTTAAGCGGAGTCTGAGGTGGGGCTCTCGTGGTTCAGAGCTTATGGTGTTCGCCTCTCATTCAGTAGATCCCGTGTTCGAATCCTGAGAGCGACGGATTTTTTTTTCTCGTCTAAAACAAACATTTTCTACTTTAACATTTCCTGCTCTCTAATCATATTCTGTCGTCTTTACTTTCTTCTCTGAGCTCCTCACTCTTTCTGCTACCTTTCTACTGCTACTCCTTGGCGCTTTCATACTGCCATCTTTCAGCCACACCCTTGATCTCAGAGTAGGTAAGATCGAACACCCATTCTTCTCGGATAAGGGCCAAAAAATCTCGGAGGTCCCGTGTGCAAGTTGCGAACGTTAAAGATCCCTTGTTGGTTCCAAAATCGATAAGAGTAGGCTTCAGCCGCCACCCGGGCAAAATTCAAAATTAATTCCTTCCAAACTAAAAATGCTTAATGAGTCCCGCGCGCTTATATAACCTTATTGAGTTGCGAGCGCCGTAAAACACAAAACAAAACAAAGAACAAAATAAAGAAAAAAGTCGGAGTCTGGGCTTGGCATTTAAAATACACCTGCTGAAGCCAGGGAAGCAAACAACATCACGATCTACCG
>NW_004797481.1:1007129-1009414 GCF_000002075.1 Aplysia californica | reverse complement strand
CCCCCCCACACCGCGTGTTCCATAATCAACATGTTAGGTTACAACATTGTATGTCAGTGAACAGTACACCCTGGTCAAGGCATATCCTCTGCCAGCTGGTCACACGACGTACTAAGTCCAACATTTTGAAAACATTATTTTGCACTTTCTTAATTTGTGGTGCCGTTTGAGTGTGCTTTAAAAATATTTTGTCGAAGTTCAGAATCTCAATGTTGAATAAAGCAAGAAGAGAAAATAATATGATCTAGGTACAATTAATTGTTTTTAAAAATTGAAACAGTTTCTTTTCTCTCTCCTAAAAATGTTCTTAGCACATTTGAACAGCTAGCGACGATATGTCAAGTAAAGTTACACACAGACCATTATTTAACAGTTAACAATACAGACAGGCCATTATTTAACCAGTTAACAATACAGGCCGACCATTATTTAACTAGTTTATAATACAGACTGGCTTCGGCATGCAATATGTCGGTCAACACAAATATGATGCTGCTTTGCCTCACCACGTAAACTGTGTGCATCTCAGAAGTTTTAAAATACCACTCGATGCACACTTAATAGTTGGTCTCCTTGCCCTCAATACAATCCTGGTTTACAACAACAACAAATGTTTAATAAACAAGTAAATGAATAAAATCTTGAACCTCCCCCACCCCCGGACTCCATTTAGAAGTTCGCATATTTTTTTCGGGTTGGTTGGGAGGGCGGCAGCAAGTACCTGCAATAGGCACCACAGTACACATAAAGGTCTTGTACTCGCACAAAAATACCGCTTAAAATATGCTTCTCGGACTTTGGCACGACGTTTATCAGACACGAAACATATTTACAAGAGGGTGATAACATTTCCCCTTTCATGAGTAATTTACATGTTTTATTTTAACCTTTTGACAGCTTATAATTATTAAACATCAAGTTATTTCACAATCAGCCTTGAAGCCTGCAGCTTCCAAGTCTTTCCTTGATTTGTAAGCCAAGCTTCACTTACTTTTATAAAAATGTGGGGAAAGTTTAGCTACGGTTTGGTAAGACTTGTAAGGCGTTAACCACTCCACATTTAGATCAAACTGAATCTTGGTTTACATCATCGATATGAAGAAAAAGCTCCTTGAACTGCAAATGTAAAAAAAGAAGAAAGGTAAAACACACATAATATATCTGTGCATTTCTCAATATAATACGCGAGGAATAGAGGTGAAATCAGGCGCTCATCAAAATAATGAAATCGAAGAAAACGCTTTTTTTTTTTACCCGTTTGGCAATGTCTATTGAATTTTTATTACGTTGATTAAAGGCACTAAAAGCATTGCAAATTTACAGTTTCCAAGCACTCAAGCTTTAGATGTCACCAAACTTAGTCGGTCATTTTCTCGCTAATATTGCCTTTGAAACCAGGTGACTCCCATCTCCTTCAATCTGAAACAGCTCGACTTCTACTAAAGATAGATGTGTACTTTCTTTATCGAAAGCAAGACAAATAAACAAGTTTTAAGATGATACTAATAACTCCATGTACCCAAATCCTGCCGAGAGCCTGATTCCACCACGTCGTGACACATAATATAAAGCCGATTACCAACTTCTCTTCCCCCCCCCCTCCCCCATGTCCTGTCTGTCTGACTTGCCCTTTTATTTTTCTCCACCAAATTCTTGACTTACAAACTTTATGTTCCCAAAGCAGTTTGCGTATTTGTGTAAAGCGAACGTAAAGGTTTCATTTCATTCATTGACATCCTCTTCGAGTCCTTATTTTAAAGATCTTCTCCTAGCACGTCAATTTCCAGCCATTTGTGGTCTCTGGTGTTCCCATTGATCCTATCTGTCCTCAACCAAACCTATGACCTTTACCTCAAGATGCAGAGTTGTTGGGGTTTTTTTGTATTATTATTCTTCTCTCTCTCTCTCTCTCTCTCTCTCTCTATCTCTCTCTCTCTCTCTCTCTCTCTCTTTCTTTCTCTCTCTCTTTTTCTCCCCCCACCCCCTCTCAAACAAATATAATCACAAGACGGACGCCGTGCAAGGATTCTGATGTTCCTACCATTCACATTTTGCCCTCAAAATTTTAGTCAGAGGGTGAAGTCATACATATTGGTTCTCCACAGAATGCAGAGGCGTCGACTTTCTAGATTTCTGGTAGTGTCCATATTTTGCACTTTGGGCAAAAAATAGTTTTGATTTAAAAAATGTACGGGAAAATCTGTAAATGCTGGGACCTTGCATGCACGTTTCCGTGTGATCCGAAAATTTTTTTGGTTTTTAAAAACTTCCAGTAGTAAGTTGGC
>NW_004797481.1:1004177-1006197 GCF_000002075.1 Aplysia californica | reverse complement strand
CCCCCCCCCACTACACACACACACACACACCAAAACATATACACACAAACACACAAAAATGATAACTCACAAAAGTGATGTGACTAGGAATAGAATGGTGAAATGTTTGGATGTACAACATATACAATGGTACAAGCAGTGCCTCTGGACGTAACACTCGCCAAGGTAGTTATATGTTTGTCTCCAAAACCGACCACGATAAATAGGCCTAAACGTTTAGTTTTGTAAAATAATTTACTTAAACTTGCCAAAAATTCTCGAGGAAAACAACATAAAATAATCAGCTGTTCAAAAATAGGAGAGAGTTAAAGCCAACGTTCTGTTTAACGTTTTCTTTTCAACAATGACTTTCACCTTTAAGTTATTTATTATTTACCTTATTTTTGTTTGTCTTCTTATGTATTCATTTTATTTATTTAGTATCAGGCTAGTCAGCGTCAGTAATGTAATTTGATAGCTTTCAAGCCAAATAGTGTTTCTTTCTCTTTCCTGTTTTCCTTTACCAATTAATTAATGTGTTCAGTGATGCAGTAATTTTCCATTGCATTGTTATTCTTCCGTTTGACTGTGCACAGTCATGTGGGTTTTTTAAAATCTGCTTTCCTTTCTAATTGTGAGATTTATTTTTGTATAGCTCCGTATTTTTAACCCACACGAAACGCAGTTACATTTTTTTTTCTAATTACCGTCCTGAAACGATTTGCAAAGCTGTTCTATTATATCTGACGTCACCTTCACCACAGACTTTCTACAATAAATTCCTTCTTTCGCGGAACGCAAGCTGATCTAATTACTGGTGCCTTGAATCTCCGTGCACTTGATGGCCTCTGAGAATTGCTGCATACGCCTTCGATTTATGTCATCTTCTTTTCTTCTGTTGTTTCATATTTTTAGGGAACCTTTACCGGCATCCCTGACTTAAAACATTACGTATCGAGTTTGCGTAATGATTGGTAATGAGATACGATACGATCAGATAAGATAACATACTTTATTTGGCTTGTGCTTTTGGGGTTTTTTTTGTCTGTTTACTTGTTTTTGTTTTTTAGGAGGGGGGGTTGATTGTTTTAATTGTTTTGTTAGGGTTTGTTTGTTGTTATTTTTTGTTCGACTGCGTTTGCTTTGGTCTTCTTTATTATTAGTGTTGTTTTTGTTGATGATTTTGTTAACGTTCTTGTCGTTAATTTTTTTGTAAGTTTACTGTTTGTATTAATTTTGTTGCAGCTTTTTTTTCTATTTTCCTCCCAAAATTGATTGTCGTTGTTGCTGTTGCCCCTTTTTGTTATCGTTGTTATTCTTATGATTGTTATTATGGTTAACAACATTTCCGTCGCCTCTGGTATTCTATTTAGCATAACAATAAATCGCTAGTGACATTATTCAAGTTATACCTTTTTTCCGCTCTTATTTATAGTTCATCACAATACTCTTATTATTTTGCTCCTTGCTAATGCTGCGTTGTATTATCATTCATAACACCCTTGTTATTGTTGTTTTAAAGCTATTAGTGCGAAAAATAACGTGCAATTCAGCTATGCCAAGCGGGGTTGCTCAAGGTTTTGAAGTACATTTTGTGCAAACGACACTCAGCCAGTTGAAGAGTTTTCAACAGAGACGCACCTTTTTTTTTTCTTTTCTTTAAAAGAAACTAGGATTTTGTTTTATTACCACACCGGCAAAGGCCTGTCTATCCCATGTATCCTATTTGGATGGAGGCGTTTTTCTCTTTTGCACAATCTCCCTGAAGTATTCACGCTAGTCTTTCCAAAAGTTGAATGGGATTTGTATTCTTAAATACGTGTATATTATTATATTTCTTTCTTTTCACTCAATTTTCGGTGTAGCTGTTCCTCACTGTAGTAACAAGTCCATCAGAAATCACAAATGTATTGTCATCGATGTTTCAAAGCAGTCTTCAAAGTTAATAGCTCGCTTCCGGGTTTCTTAATTTTGACAATGGCCTTACGATTATTATATTATGTTTATTGTTGTTGTTGTTGTTATTATTATTATTATTATT
>NW_004797481.1:1000398-1001985 GCF_000002075.1 Aplysia californica | reverse complement strand
CCCCTCCCAATTTGATTATAGACGCGTTTGAATGAATCTATCTAGTGTTGTTTCGAGACAATGAAACTCAGACTTTGTAGTCAATGTTGATAATCAAGTATGTACCGATTTTGTTGTAAAGCTCTTTTTACCGGCGAAGAGCGCAACTTCGATTGACACGAGGAGAAAATTATTTTATCCGAATTAAATACTCTTTTAGGGGAAGATATTATATAAAATATCTCCATCTTTCTGCAGCATTGTACCCCATTCTGTACAGGTTGGTCGTTAGAGGGAAGTGAAGCGAAGAACCAAGTCTCGTGAATAATGTAAATTAGGTCGATGTTGACGTCAAATATTAATTAAAATATATTTTCGTAAGTGCGGACTTATCCCAAGAATGATAACCCAAACAGAGTGTGCTCTTGCTAAATTTATTTATCCCTGTTGACAAATAGTTTCAGCTGTAACGGCATTTTATACCCAATGGATACACGCATAAACAAAGGAACAAGAAGTAGCACAAGTATTTTACTATTTTAATGTCTACTTTACTAATTACATCTGTTTAACACACATAATTTTGTTTTACGCCGCAGATCAGATCACTGTTTTGAAGTTAGAGTTACCATGCCATACTCAATCGTCTAAATTAAAAAGCTTTTAAAATATGTATTTATTTTAAAAAGTTTAATGGATTTCTTTGAAATATATAATTATCCTCATCATTGCCTTCCTCACCCTGGATCAGAGCATAGGCCACCGATTAATACTTCTCACTCTTCCCCGTCATAATATGGGCTACCATCTTGACATTTGTCCAGATATATTCCAACTTTCCTGTACAATATTCTCAGTGTTTTTGGCTCTTGTTAAATGTTCTACGTGGCCCTTCCCTTGATCTCTATCACTGTGGGTTCAAACCCAACACTTTCTTTGTTATATATTATATAAATTTGCAATACGCATAGAGGGAAATCTGTTGTGAAATTAAAGACCGTGTTGGAAAGGCGCGTGCAAAGATGAGCAGCGTTTACTTTCTGTTTGTTAGTTTATACGTGCTTAGAAATAAACGTGTGGCCAAAAAAAGTATACTAAGAGAGACCCGAACGCCACTCTTTCGATACAGAAAATAGACTAAAGCATACATCAGTTGGGACCCCCCAAAATAGTCATACGGAACTGCTGTTTTTCCAAAGAAAAAGAACGGCAAATATGAACAAATTAGAAATGCTTAAAAAAAATTATTATAATTTATTTGATCCAAACTGTTAAGTGTAATTATGATAAACTTTAGAGAAACACATAACAGAACCGAACCGTCTCTGCAAAGAGGGATTTTAAAAATTCCTTTTCTTTCAATTTTGTTCTGTAATGTCTTTTTGTTCTTTAGTCATAATATTTGTTTGTTTATCTATTTTGTTTTGTTTGTTTCGTTGGGTTGTTGTTGTTTTTGTTTTGTTTTGTTTTTTTTGCTGCTGTACGTGTACGTGTGCACGGGGTGTGTATTTATTAGTGTGTGTGTGTGTGTGTGTGTGTGTGTGTGTGTGTGTGTGTGTGTGTGTGTGTGTGTGTGTGTATGTTTAAGTGGGTTTGTATGTGTGTGTG
>NW_004797481.1:998020-1000186 GCF_000002075.1 Aplysia californica | reverse complement strand
AGAGAGAGAGAGAGAGAGAGAGAGAGAGAGAGAGAGAGAGAGAGAGAAAGAGAGAGATAAAGAACGAAAAAAAAAGAGGAGGCAGAGCGAGACATCGATAAAATTGTTCAGAACGAGATGTTGACAATTATATTATAGATTATATTTTTTGTCTTAATGTTGAATTAATTTTCTTTCCTTTACGGAAAAAAAACTTTTAAAACATTTTGTATGTATTGTTTTGGTTTTAGAGGATATTATTTTTCTCTTTGTTTTGTTATTATTCTTTTTCTTTTTGTTTATTGTGTTTAGTTGCCTGTCTGTTTGTTTGTTTGTTTTGTTTATCTGTTTGTTTGTTTTTGTTATCGTTTTGGTGTTTTTCCTTTTTTTTTTTTTTTTTTTTTTTGGGTGGTGGTGGTCCATGAAGCCATATTGCTTACATAAGAGCCAAATTTACAAAGATAGAAAAAGAGAGAAAGGTATCAAAGCACTGGGAGAAGAGACTTAAATTTGGAAGTAAAGGAGATGAGATTCCTGACCCCTGACAGAAGCAGGTGGGGGGTTCTTGACGGTGGCCTAAACTCCGGCACAGGGTGAGAAAGGCTGATGGCGATGAAATAGAGCCGAATTTACGCTTTACGTAAATTTACTTTTCTGCGTCTTGAACATCTAGCTCTCACTGGCAAAATTGAAGGCAAACGAGGCAGGGGTAGACCCAGAGCAACCTACTTGGGGAACCTAAACAAATGGGTAACGGGGAAAGATAGGGAAACGTAGCTTTTTTAAGAGCATCCCAGCAAAGAAATGAATGAAGAACCACGACCGCCGATGTCTGTCGCAGATCTGGCCCTGGATGATGATGACTTTTCTCCATCCTGGAGACAGTTTATATTCAAAGATGTTCCGAATATTCAGTACTGAAAAGACCCTCGTCTAATGGCACCTTGCAAAACGTTCTGAACAAAATGCCAACGGTGAACTCTTTGCCTACAGTGTCTGCTCAGACTTTTAAAAAAATACATTAAAAGAAAAAAAAACAGATCTAGATCTATATTTTTTAAAACATATTAAAAGCAAAAATAAAAAAAGAAGAAAAACTAGATCTATAATGTTTTGTTAATGATCAAGATTAGATTATTGTTAGCGATCTACGATTGACGTGTGTCTTCAACTCCTTGGGTGCTCATTTTCGCCCTAACCCCCTCTGAGATATTTTCCGGCTTATTAAAACACTGCATCTGTTCCGTTGTTCTCATTGCTATTTTTATTCTTCTTTTTATTTTTGCCGTTCTTGTTATTGCTACTTGTTTATGTTGCAGATCGTTCCCATTCGGCGTTGGTTATCATCATCGCTGTTTTTGACACCACACTGCACCTATGAGAATTTTTTGACCCCAGGAGCTTTCAACAAGTTGTAAATTTGCTGCCATGGATTAAATTACATCTCATGGGCGGGTAATCTTTATAAGGACAGATTCGTGATCTTGCTGTTATTTATAAAACTGCCCTTAAATAGTTAGCATTGCCCCAAGACCCTTCTACAGAAAAAAAAGTAATCCCGGCGGTGTATTGTTTTTTTTTATAGAGTACCACGATAGTACCAAAAGATAAAGGGAGACAAATGGGCTGTAAGCCCTCATTCTATCTTTTTCTTTGCCGTCTGCCTTTCTCGTCCTCTTTTGTTTCCGATCATCAAGTAGGCAGACTACCGTGGAGAACTGTATGGTGTGAGTTGGGTTTTATGTCCCTTTTAACGCTTTAAGGTTGTCCAAAGGATGAAACGGAGGCTCTCGTGGTCTAGAGGTTGAGGTGTTCGCCTCTCATTCAGTAGGTCCAGGTTTCGAACCTGGATAGCCACGGAAAATTTGTTCTATAAAATTTTCTCCTTTCACCTCCTGTCCTGCTCTGTAACAACGTTCTATCGTCTGCTTTGGTCTCCATTTTCAGCACCTACTCCCTCACCTCCTTTGACCCCTCCTCTGGGATCCTGACTCTTTGTGCAGCCTTTCTACTGTCCAGCGTGATGGCAACACTGAGCTGAGTTATAGATGTGCCCTCTGTTTGGGGTAATGGGATGTTCTTTTGGTTTGTTTGTTTTTTGTTTGTTAGTTTGTTTGTTTGCTTGTTTGTTTATTTTGGGTAGTTTGTTGTTGTTGGGTTTTTTTAGGGGAGGGGTTGGTTTGAGGG
>NW_004797481.1:996899-997893 GCF_000002075.1 Aplysia californica | reverse complement strand
GGGGGAGGGGGGTTTCACTTCTTTTTCGTACTACTATTTCCTATTCTAACCAGTCACTTGTACAACGTGACCATATCGTCGTTGAAAACTGCAGATGAACAGACATTTGTTTGTGAGTTTACATTCGGGTATACACAAGGATGCTTGAGAGTACCACATGTTAGTCTTGTTTCTTTCCAATCTGTTGTTTATTTTTTTTCCTCACTCATGTCCTGTTTTCCTCGTAAATTGTTGTGGGGGGGGGGGGTTCAAAATTAGAGTGTATCCATGACTGTGTCTTTCTTTGTGACTCGGGCAAATAAATATAACTCACTAGCTAACCTGGGCTCTACTTTGGAGTTTGCAATTCCGTTGTGTATGGTATTTGATTAATTCATACACGTAACACATTTCTACAAGTAAGAGACAACGGCACATGTTGAGTCTTCATTCTTCATACACAAATCAAGGAACACGAGTTTGCACTTGTCGTAGTACACGCTGTCTAAAAAAGGACCCGTTTAAAGGACAAGACTAAATGAACTTTGAACTATTTTCATCCAAATTTTACCAATATGATATTCGGTAAACGGAAAGTCAATTTTTTATTTATATGAAGAAAATCGACAGACGCGTCCGAGAAATAGCAAGTTTTAATAATGTTAACCAAAATTAAATCAAAATCAAAACTTTGCTTCTATAAAATCAACCATAATGTATATTTGTGCGTTAAAAAACAAATGTTTAGTTTACTTTAGTTTTAGTAAGAATTTGACGGCACTTGCAAAACAAATAAGTCACGCAAGTGCCGGAAATTAGAGGTGTAACTATTTGAGAGTTACATACAAAGAGAAGGAGGAGAGATAAGGACGATAGGTTTTGTTCAAAGAAAAGAAGGAGCAAACCACAACAAACGCTCCAAGTGTTAACTATTTCGCTTCAGACAAACTGGAATATGCCGCTGGAAATTTTGAATTACCCTGTGGCATGTTTCTGGCTCAATTTTTAACCCCCC
>NW_004797481.1:993933-996799 GCF_000002075.1 Aplysia californica | reverse complement strand
CTGTTCAACATTGAGTTTCAACTCTTCGATTGCTTGTGGGATGTTTCTGTAAACTCTATCTTTTAAAAACAAGCATAAAACAAACTAACTTTCTAACAAACAGAGGAAAAAATTGCACTTTGAATGTAACATTTTTTTCAACGGCAATGTCAGGCACTAATCACTATTCTTTCAATGCACAAATACACGTTATCGTTGATTTCAAAGGAGTTATTAAGTTTGGCGCTCTACTCGATTTTGTTTGAAATTTTTAAAACTTGATTATTTTTAACGCTTTGTTTGACTTTTTATTTTATATTGACGAATTTGACACCCCCTTTGTTGAATCTTATGTCCTCGAAGTTTTATTGAAATTGGAGCAAAAATCACCCTGTTGTCGTCGCTCTTTACTGGATCCTTTTGGGAGACACCCGGTGCACATATTGTTGTTGCTGTCTTTTTCAAGTTTCAAATTAAAAACAAACAAAACAAAACAAAGAACAAACAAGCTAACAAACAAGCAAACAAAAACAAGCAAACAGAGTTGAAACGTCTGTATTAATGAAGAAGAAAAATTGTGTTCTGTTTAAATGCACCCAAAAGCACCAGGTCTTCACGCTTTGTCGAATGACCTGAATGCGCGCCCTGGGTGAGTTAATTGAGTTGGGTCGTGGCACACACACACACACACACACACACACACACACACACACACACACACACACACACACCATCACCCTCATCTTGGCGGAAGTCATTAGGCGCTGCGAATATGATGTCACAAAAATTGTTAATTTTCAGTACGGCATCATGGCCACTAAAATGGAAAATTTGAGCATCTCGAACGAAAGAGGCCCCAATTCATCTCAAATTCCAATAAACAAGTTTGGAGTAAAACCAGAAACATTAAATGAGTCAAATCTCAAGCAAGCGACATAAAGATATGTACAAGACTCAACAACGAATTTTGATAAATTTGTCAGATGTTCTTCTAAAGTTATCAAACGGTTTATATTTGGCTAGCATCAGTCACCTCTATTATTATTTTTTTTTCAAGTCTCGAATCACTGCATTATTTTCGACTCAGATTGTATTATCTATCCATACACTGCAGGATGTTTCATAGATTACTGTAGACACATTAACACCTCTTCTTCTTTTCCCAAAGCTTTAGCGTAAATCATTTGATGTTGGTTAAGAATATTATACATTTGTTGTAGGGTTTATAAAGCTCTATTGTTTCATGTCTAGCTCTTCAAATATATACTTTGGAGTGTTTTCCAAAGACTTTTTGGTCAGTTTTTCTTTCTCATTCCTCTTTGATCTTTTGGTTTCCTTTGAGGGTTATTTTTCGTTGTGACTTTCGGGGTTTATTGTCACTGACTTTTTAAAAAAAAAGATTTTAAAGAAGTTTTCTTTTTTTTTTAATTTGTGGATGCTTCCTTTTATTAAGATTTGTACAGTGGTTGTGATGATGATTGCGCTACAGCTGTTGCGGTCGTGGTAGAGATCCCGTGTTCTCTCTGCTTGTGTCGACGCTGTTTCCGAGGAGAAGAGCTAATCACGAAACTGCTAAACGCCCGGATGTCATGATACACATTAATCAGCTTAAATAGCTCCCATTGGCACTACCGAAGACCCTATAGTGATTTAGTTAGGCGAGCATTAACATTGCAGCTATAAATTAGGTTAAGACAATACCGCAAACACATGCAAAACAGTGTAATAACTTCACTCTAATGCATTAGAACGCCATGAGCTAATTAACACCTGCTACCACTCCACACACACACTAGATTATAGCAACTTATTTGTAACATATTTACAAATTGACGAGTGGGACAAATAGATTACAATTTGTTTAACAAGTCAGCAAAGCGTGTGTTACAATAAGGGTGTAAATGTGCGATCGTTTACTTGGTCAGGCAGGAGATCATTGTAGCAGCGACAAAAGCTGCACATTAGCCGATATGTCTCAAAGTTACACTTCGGTGTAACGTGCTCACAGCTTTCATACCCCGACAATCCTGAAATAATAGTTTGGCTTAAAACACTCGCGTCTACCTCCGTTCAATATCTTGCTCTTAATCAAAAGTTTGCACCTGCTTCCAACCTTTTATTATATGTACTATATATAATATATATTTATATATTATAGGGCACGCAGTTCATTTAGTAAAGGTTTTTCCCCCACACGTGCGAACTGTAGAGTTCCAATCCCCATAACCGTTTCTGATTCATAATTGTGTGGGCTATAATTTAGTTTTTCAGTTGCTGTTGTATTTATTGCTCGTGTTCTTATAGTAGTTATTGTTGTCGTTGTCGTTATTGTTGTTGGTGCTGTTGTCATTATTTTTTGCTGCTGCTGCTGTTGTTGCTGCTGCTGCTGCTGCTGTTGCTGTTGCTGTTGCTGTTGTTGTTTTTACCCTCCTTTTCGTCGTTTTAACGATACATCTTTTTTTTAAATTCTCTATGAAAATATAAAAATGCACTTATAGTTAAGATTCTTAATCAAAATTACGTCCCAATTTTGACCCAATTTCCATTCGCTTGCTTGCTGTTTTCATTTGATAATTTCAGTCCATGGGAGACCTGCAATATGGCAGACTTCTAGGCGCCCAAATGCTCTCACGCACACATTTCTGTTCCCGCTGACAGCAAAGAAGTTATTTGCAGCAGCACTTTCTCCCCGTTGCATCCCGTGTTGGTGTAACGTTGTTGATTACATACTCAGAGAAAGATATCGAAGAAAGGTGTTTGAATCCATGTTGTTCTCGATTTCCTCTTTGTGCTTCAGTATATATTAGCAGTACCAGTCCGTGTTTCTGCTAGTTCCCCTTCTGCTAGTGGGAGCTCTCTTTGAAATTGTGGCCTCCCTTTCACTTGC
>NW_004797481.1:990746-992973 GCF_000002075.1 Aplysia californica | reverse complement strand
GGGGGGGGGGTGTTTAGCACGACCGCTAAAATTGGTATCACTTGCCAGGAAGGAGAAAGTTGAATAAATAATTACTCCCGGATGAAAATTATTTCAAAAGGAGTTATCTTTCTGTTTTCTACACAACGTGCGATATTTAAGCGACACCCCTTCCCCGTCCCAAACCTCCACCCTTTCATAACCCGCATATAAAAATTGTCAGCCTACCTGTCTTCATTTGGCATTAGAATTCACTATTTTTGCAGAACTGCCGACATCCCCTGTCTAGAGCCCTTTAACGACAAAACAACAGCACTGGTTCTTACTAATCAACCAGGTACACAAATTAGATTTCCCCGGAAATGCTAACCCCTGCAAATTGGACACAAGAAAAAAGAGTGCGTGTCAAAATGTCATTACTGTTGTGTTAAAACTCAAGAGACCGTATATTATAATATCGCTAATGCCACACAGCCGTCAACATTTAGCCCGTATTAATTTGCATTCAGCCACATTCATTCCTTAAGATGTGAAATACGATTATCATTCATGCTTTATCTTCACTTGTTTCTCTAACAGCAGGCAACGTTAGCTCAGTTGGTATCGTGCTCTATTACAATATGGATGATCCCAAACTAGACTCCTTAAGGGATGCCCTAGAACATGGGTTGCTTTGGAAGTTTTTCTGGTCCATTGCCCACTTGGCCCAGTGGGAGATGTAAGCCAGATCGCCGGCCCTGCTTCTGCAATGCATTAAACTTAAAATGGTTTTGAATCCATAGCGTAAATCTTACAGGGATTTTGAGTCCATAGCATAAACCTTGCTTACAGGAGTGATAACGTCACAGCATAACTCAACATAAGGACCAGCCACACTGTAAACACAGCTGCACGTCAAATAATCCGATTCATTCAGATGTCACTCACACATGGTGCGTGGTTGGCAGGCGTTCTTGTTTGGTTTGCTCCCTCTTTCCAATCAAACTATGGTCCTCATCTCTCCGCCTTCTTTTCTTTATATCATGTTGATCTCTAGTTGCACTTCTGATCTTTGGTACTTCAATCACCCATGTGTGTTGCAATTGCTGTTTTTGTTGTTGTTTTCAAATCTCTTTAGCTGCGAGCATTTCGCTCTAAGGCAATTGCTGTTAAACTCTTACTAAAACCGAACTCACACGACACGTTATAAATTTAAATGGAAAGGGTATCACGTCTGTTGGAACTTGAAACACTGAATAGAGAGTACATTAGTGCCACTAAAAGATGTCACGTCACTCGCTTGACTTGTATAGAGGTCGGAAGATCTATAAGCTAAAACCCTTATTGAGAAGAAAAGGAGTCCGATACTCCTAGGAAGACGATATCCCAACCTTCTCGACACTATGTACAGAAAATTAGGGGGAGAATCAACCATAGCCCTGCTGTACTTTTCATAACTATATTGTCTGTGCAACAAACATAAGAAGAGTTACGTTTAAGTTATAAAGGTCATTAAAAAGGGAAAAAAGCTATAAAGACAAACTCAAGAAATAAGGGGAAAAAAGGGGGGGGGGGGGGGCGTTGGCGGAGGAAGAAGCACAAGTTTTAGACAAAGTAATTGTGTACATGTGTCGGGGGGGGGGGTGCAGCTTGGAAACCTTTCATCTAACTCTTCGCGCCCAACGTAGCATACAATATCGAGTGGATGAGCATTTTACTTCATCTCTGCACCTAGGCCTTTACTATGTGTCAGTCTGGAATCTCTGCACCACTGAATGACCGGTGTTTGCTTAATGTTTTCTATTGGGCTTATGTAGAAGGGCGTGTCCAATACCTCGCCACAAAGTCTCTATTCTTAGACATTAATCTAAATTATTAAGCAAGTCTTTCGAAACAGTAGTTGCTTTAGAAAATGATATACTTTGACAAACACTATGAAGGATTCCTAACAATAACGATAAAAAATAAAGCAAAATCTGTTGGGCTTATTTTACCAGGTCGTTAATGCAAAGAACAGCAAACAAGTAGTTACCAATACATGTACATGTACTTTAAAGAAAGAAAAAACATTTTTTTAAAATAAAAAATATTGAAAAAATGTATATATATATATAAAGTGCCTTGACAAGGAACGAGGTAACTTCCAAAGACAAAAGATGCGTTCCAGATTTTAACACATATATGTTTATTAACCACCCACTCCCCCTTTTCTTTGGTGGGGAGGAGGTCATGTGAAGATGCCCCTCTCTCTTTCTCTCTCCCTCTCTCT
>NW_004797481.1:986188-988791 GCF_000002075.1 Aplysia californica | reverse complement strand
ACACACACACACACACACACACACACGCACATTCACACACACACCAGGCACGCTCACACTCACAAAGGTGTGTTTTTACAAAAACACCCAGTGACACCTAATGCACAGCCGAAGCAAGGCGGGGATTTCTCATGTAATCGATTGACAGCTAGGTCGATACATTGATCGGTTTTCTTGCAATTTCGAAATCTTTGCGCATTCCTTGAATAGCAATTTTCACTAGACCGCCGAAGAGCAGTATCGATCGCGGTACATCTAACGTTGCAACCAGAGCCGTTCAGGAGCTCTCCCTCTTTATTTATGCATGCTTTTTTCTGATTTACTACACGGTTGTCCCTCCTACCCTGCCTGTCACGAACTCCTATTTGCCTGTGCTGCAATCTGTCTTCCTATTTATCCGCCTATCTGTTACACTTTCTTTTGCCAGTCTGTCTATTATCTGTCTACTAGTAAGTCTACCCTTGAAGTTATATGTCTGGCTTTCTATTTATTTTTTGTCTAACTGTTCATCTGTATGTCTCCTTAATAAGTTATTATCCGTGTTCTCGTGGGAGAAAGGTAGTGAGAAGATTACATATTTACCACCCATGATTTTATTTTTAACCAAGGGCCGAAGAAACGAACCGAGGTGGGGGTGTGGTTGATAATGGGCTATTCCACAATAGCTGACGGGACATTTGGACTGTACTTTCTTACAATGATAACACTGAAATTCAATATCCATGAATTTTTTAAAACCTTTAATGACCAAATCATTTGAAGACATATTATATTAAATCAGTTATTTGAAAAAAAAGTACTTTACGCAAATTCTGTGACGTGTTTAGTTTTGGTAGCTGGTGGGACAAATGGGGTATTTTTTTGTCGCGTCAGTTACCGAAAGTTAACACCTCACAGAATTTGCATAAGACATTCTTTTTTTTTTAATGACTGCTATTAATATGATTCCTAACATGTCTTTCAAATGTTCTAACCATTTAAAGTTGGCAATAAATTAATTGATATTGAATTACAGTGTTGTCATTGTAAGAAAATATAATAATCCAAATGCCCCGTCAGTTACCGTGGAATAGCCCTAGTGCGTAACAGTGGGTTCACTTTGCAGAGAATTTTACCATAAGTGTCGATTAACGGATATCATCTCACATTGGCAACCATATATTTTTATAACTACATAATTTCCATGAAAACGTATTCTTCACAATAGTATAAGTTATCTTTGTCCCAGCGGTCTAAACTGTAACTTTTACGCAGTGCCTTTCTGATGTGAAAAGCTAAACACAAGTAACTTTAGTTCTTAACAGGTTCACACTTTTCTCTCTCAAGAACAATGATTTTCTTTGCTTTACACCTCACCATATACAAAAGACAAAGAAATGAGGTATTGGGAAGAACACCCAGATACACTAGATAGTCATCCTATATTTTGTTGTTTCTCTTCAAAATATTTTCTTTCGTTTCACATTTGGCGAATTACATATTCCCTCCCGACGGCCAAATTTGATTTATTTTTTTCTCTGATGATGACTAAACGTGATTAGACTGCTTTCGTATTGAAGCTATCCCGCTTTACTAAATTACAACAACGTATTTTTATGATAGGAAAATGCCCCGTCTATTGATCCATGTGGGCAAATTTGGTTTACAAAAGCATGTAATGATTACAGAGTAAGTCAGAGGTCGCACCAACGTCACACAGTACACACAAGAAAGGTGCGAAATTGTACAGGTTTAAGCTAACACCCTTTGCAAAACTGTACGGTTATTTATGAGGCGGGACCTCCACATCAAACGTCCATCTCCGATAAGACCGAACCAAATGTGTTGAGCCGAGCTTTGAACACCCGAATATCCGCAATGTTGTGATTACAAGTCCCGTAGTCTAACCACTAGACAACCGACACTATCAACGCATACTAATATAACTGTTACACTAAAACAAGAAAGTCACAAAATAACATAGTACTTGCTGCCACAGGGCAGCTACGAGGACAACTAAGCATAACACAATAATAAGTCTACCTCTCTGTACACTATAGTCTTTCTAAACTGGTAGACAGACATAAATAAAATGTGTTTTGGTATGGTTTGAGTTCAAAGCCCCTTAAACATTGTAGAGTTATATCAGATCTGGGACCTCTCGAGTTACTATCCATCTCCGATCAGACCGAGCCAAGTGTTTTGGGGAGCCTTGAAAACTTCCCGGAACAACTGTTGTTCAAAACTGCATTAATTACAGTGTCTGTCAACCTTTTTATAACCAGCGATCCGCTCTTTGCCACCATTAAGTGGTTAACATATTCGTACCGCCCACCTACATCTATTTCCGAGAGGGCTATTAGATAATACGTGCCGATCTGCCCAGGTGATCCCAGCCACCTACCAAAATTACCAGGATGGCTAGCAGCGGTATTGGAACCTAGGTCACGCACAGCTCAGTACAGCATAATACTGTCCCCGTGGTTTTATGCACCCCGCAAAATTTAGCAAAATTTGATCATTTTTGCATAATTTTTAAAATTCTTTTCCTTTATCATTCTTCGTTAAAATTAACAGAATCGCATAATTTCACATTTTGCTCAGTTTGCATGATTTCAGGGGGG
>NW_004797481.1:981119-984433 GCF_000002075.1 Aplysia californica | reverse complement strand
GGCGAGAATCACACTGAATCACAGTGAAAAATAAAAGTTTCAACGTCTCTTAAGTTTTAATCGCAAACACCCGTGTAAAAATTTAATTTCCTAACCTGCTGCACCATGGTGGTTCAAGTGGGAGAGTTGAATCCTCAACTTCTCGAGACCTCATCTTTCTTGTCGATAACGCAGGATCGTTGCAGCGGTTGTGATGTCAACACAAGGTGTTTTCAGTTTCTTAAAAGACTCGTAGCGGACGTTGTTGGGTTACTTGGGATCATCACCCGGGCTGATATCATGAGGACCCTGGTTTGACACTCGAATAAGTTGTTTTGGGAATTTTCAAGGTTCTCCACCGACGTTGTACAGTTTCATTGAAGATAGATGTTGAATGAAGTGGTGTTGTAAAACGTTTCAGTGTTGAAAAGCCTGATCGCCCTCTGTGAAGAAAAAAAATTATGCTTTGACGATTTTCCCATCGTTCGTGTCATCCAATGTCGTGTTCCAAGCAGTAAGCCGTATCAAAAGTCTCCAAAACTTCAGATGTTTAGATAAAATGCCAACCCGGAAGCAGCCCAATCCGATTTTTCGTGTTCGCCAAGTAGACATGAGAATATGCTTGCTGCTCGTTTGTGAAGCTATCGGTATTGTACGCCATAAAATATAGTTACCATTATTTTTCAGTAGAATACAGAAAACTAATTATTACAAAGGCTGATTTCAAACTTATACGATGCATTTACCTTTCACTTAAAAAAATAAGTTCCAGCTAAATACTAGCCCAATTTCTTCATAAAGAGAATTGAGAGTGCGTCTGAAGCTTGTCAAACGGCATATTTTCGTTATGGTCACCTCTAGCGATAAAATCGGGACAACGGTGGGTATGACAGTATTGTTTATTTCTTTAGCCGCCAGAATGGTGTATGGTTTCTTTCTTTGTTATTTAATTCGAGTGTTCACCCAGAAGTCAGTTGAGCATGAACTTGTCCCTATCCATTAGTTTGATAACGCAGTGCTTGTGTTCTCAGTGGGTTCACAATTTAATTAGCCTGCTCACTGAACTTTTTTTGCGAAGTTCATATAGCCTGAATCCAAGTGTGGCCCCTTTTCGATGCACCCGGTCACTCGTCCCAGTGTGCCAGGGCAGAAAATGTGATTAACAGCCACATAAGGTCTGTGTATCCAAACAACGGGAGCCAATTTGACAAACTCATTTAGACAGTCTGACAAGCAAACTACATTACCAATAGTCTCCTAACATTTCTGACGCCGCCCCCCACGTCCCGCCACGACGGGGAATTGTTTTCCTGTCGCTGTTGGTTCCCTTTGTTGGTGTTACTTTTTCTCAGAATGATTTCGTCTCCACTCCCTCGTCTTGCTGCTCATCCCACGCCCTTTTCCCAGGTTAACCCACCACTCTCCCCGCTCCTTCTTTTTCGCTGCGATCCCCCACCCCTTCACCATGCACCTTTCTGGCATTCCCTCTCTTTCCCCCTCATTGTTCTTACTCGCCCTGGAACCAACATCAACTCTTATATTGTTTCACCTTGAAGCAAATGGACCTTCCTTGCCATATAAGTATAAGTATTAACTACAGTGTTTGTTTCGTAATGCTGTACTTATTTTAGGGCGTTGGCTGTTCGCGCTTGTTCGTGGGCGATTGTGAAACGTCCAGAATCTTTTTGTGGATGGATGGATGGATGGATGGATGGATGGATGGATGGATGGATACTATTAAGAGAGAAAACCAGGAAGATCTCAATGAAACTGACCTAGGTGAAAGCAAGAGAAAGCATAAAAATGTCACAATGGAGTGAAGCTGCAAAATGAAGACAACAGCCTTTTCCTATAAACGTTTCCCAAACCTTTCTCTTCATTTTGCACCATTCAGTGTCCTGTTCAAAATGTTTTAGCCACATAAAACATGATGGGATGAACAGCAGATGTTTGTTTGCTTTCAGTTTTATATTACTGCAACAATTTTTTTCTGTTTTGTTTTATTCCAGAAAATGGCAACATTTGCAAACAGCAAGAACGCGTGACGTCTGCTCGTCTTCAGGGGCTGAGAGTGCCGCAGAGACAACGGAGACAAGGGAGAGACAACTCCAGAGTGCGCAAAATTGGACGTTTCTCAAGCCTTGTGATCTAGATGGGGCCAAAAAAAAGGAATAAAAATTGGAACTAAATAACTTAATGTTCTGTTTCAATGAAATGTGTTGGGAGCTTTTCCCCTCGAGAAAAATTCGAGGATCTTGGACAATCGTGAAAGAGACGGCGGTTTTGACCCGTATGACCGCAGTATTCTTTCCTGGTGATTCTTTGGTAAATACGTTTTGGGTCGTGTGGTTTATTTGGTGGAGCAAGTCAGACACAATCTTTTGTGTCTTGTTTCGTTTCTTGGATCATTACCATGAAGATGTTTTAATGTTCACTTTTAACTGAGATAATATATTGATGTTACAGAAGGCAGTTGTTCACTGCAAACAATTAATTGATGTTTGGTTTTGTGGTAGCATTGTCTGTTAATACTCACCGATCTCTACAAAATGGTTCGTCTGTAGTGTGGTCAAAACAATGCATTTATGTCGTTAATAGTAAATTTATGTTGCGAATTCTTGAATTTAACCTCTCATTCGGCATGGCTTTAAGGACCTAGTGTTTTAATCAAAATTAAATTTAATGAAATTACGAACATTAATTTTACGTCCTTTTTTTGCAGGAGAATAACAGTTGTCTGAGAAACTCATTGTCCCACTCCCATTTTCCATTAATGATAATTATGACCTTTAGGAAATTCGACTCAGTTTTACAAAATCCTCTACCCATTTTAGTGAGAACGTCGTAGATTGAATTAAATACTCGAAGATAAAAAGAGTCCCCGAGAGAGGGGTGAAACAACAGTAAAGACAGGTGTGTGGAAAGATTTTTGTTGACCACAGTGTCATTTGGCCAAATGTTGTGGGGCACCTTTTCTGGCAAGTTAATGTTGCTTGTAGGGAGCTTAGAACATACGTGCCAGGGGCAGCGAAAAAATAACACATTAGGCCAAAAGTGAAGTGCTTCCCACTTAATACAAAATAAGACAGCTAGATTATTTATACCCCCTTCCACAAGCGCCCCCCCCCCCCAGCACACTCACATACACACACACACACACACACACACACACACACACACACACGCTCTCTCTCTCTCTCTCTCTCTCTCTCTCTCTCACACACACACACACACACACACACACACACACACACACACACACACACACACTAACACACACATACGCACTCACGCACGCAGGCACACGCACGCACATGCACACAAACACACATATA
>NW_004797481.1:959432-980920 GCF_000002075.1 Aplysia californica | reverse complement strand
GGGGTTGTAACTTTTGGATAACTTAACAAGGATCTGAATCTTGAGCTAAGTTGCGAGAAATCTTTTTTAAAAGACTTTATAGGTGAATTTTTGTGTCATTAATGCCATTAGGCTTAAATAAATTATTTGTCAGGTTTATGGTTGTTTCACCTTGTTTATCGTGTCTGGTTTGTGTGTATACTTGTGCTGCCGTTTGGTGATGATCCCTGCAATCCCAGATATGGGTGAACATGTATTTTTGTACAATACTTTCAGTGAGTGATTCTGGGGTCAAACAAACGACACAATTATAGTTTCCTCTCTAGTAAAGTTATGTGGTACGTGCGCCCTCACGTATTAAAAGTAAACTGACAGTTAACATTATACACCGTGAACAGCTTTACGATCCTGGGCTCTGAATCTCCACAGAATACTCAAAGGTAGATATCTACACGTAAGCCAGAATTATACAGTATGATTACCCGTAAAAGACAGTTTTAAGGATGACGTCTTCCAGTTATTAGAAAAGTGTAAATTCAACTTTTAACTTTCTTCTACGGGCAGCAGTGTCCAATACATTCCCACCTAGACTTGCCTATCTTTTTACTTTTTCCACCTAAGATAGGTTTATTTTTGTACCCAGTGGGTTTCATGGCTTTTCTGTATTTGGGGGTTTTGTTTGTTTGTTTGTTTGTTTTGTTTGTTTGTTTGTCTGTTTGTTCATTTTTATTGTTCTTTTTGTGAGGGTAATTTGTGTGTTTATTTGTTTGTTAGCTTGTTTTGGAGGGGACATTAGATGCCATTTTATACACGTAGATCATTGTCTGTTGAAGAAAGAAGGTCCTAATTAGATGTAACGCGAATGTTGTGAGACTGATTAATTAAAACATATTTACCATATTATGAGAAAACAAGGTGTGTGGATGGGTTGATTTTCTTGTCTCGGCCTAGACGAAACAGGCCATTCTCAGCATTTAAAAGAGAGGTACCTGTGTTATTTATGACGCTGGTATGTAACCGAAGGCGAAGCTGACCAAATAGATTTAAGTAGAAATATTTATTGTCACAAAATAATGTACATGCACTAGTTATCTGTTATCATGTTTTGAGAAAGGGTAATAAGTGGCGCGTTCCCTGTCTGTTCCTGTGCCAAATGGGACACGCCATTCAAGATGAAGTCATTTATTCATTGTTGTATACAAATACCTACACATTTCCGCGGCGCAATTGGTGGTAATTTTTGGTTAGTCCATCGAGGCTCGCAGTTCGAATCCGAGTGAGGTAAAGTTTCTCTGCCTAGCTGAGAAGTTTTTCCTCCTCACTCTGAGCCCAACGGGAGTGCCAAATGTTCTGTTTATGAAGTTTTATAAATCCTGATTTAAAGAGTGCTAAAGTCGACCGTTTGAATTCAGATTTATGAATTTTAAATCAATGTTTCTGTACACATGTATGTTGGTTGTCACAGTTACGAGTCCAACTGACAATGACCATGACCTAAGGCAAGAGACAAAAGAAAAATATTCAATATTAGTTTATGTTCCATCACATCATTTATATTACTGATTCATATTAGAGAGTTTGTATTTGTCTGTGATGAAAACGCAAAATGGAATACATGTAGTGTTTCTGTCAGAACTGACCTTTGTCTTAGCAATCTGGTGTAAATTGTTGAACTTTGTGTCTCGTTTCTTTTCCAGAAATACTCCGACTACTGCTAGGTAGACTTGCCTTTTTCTAAAAGGCCATGACTTATTTTCATCGTATGAAATTTTCAGAAGAAATTTGTGGAACATGTTATTATGGCTCTGTTATTCTTCTTTTTGGCCTTTGTTCGATTTACTTGTATTTACCTCCGTTGTTTTTTTAAAAAGAGATTTGTTTACTTTATTTTTGTTTTGGTGAAAGAGAGCATTGTGTTGACAGTTCAGCGTCATTTTTTTCTAGTATATAAGCTGCTTTTTCAAGAAATTTCGAAAACATGTGATGTAGGTGAAAATCGCTTTTTTAAAACCTGTCCGATTCACAGCCTAAGATATTTGCTCGGTGGCATACTTTTTGCCCTACGTTAAGATATTTGAAAGTTGTAGAGTTGCTCTAGCTTCCTCAGAATGATAATTAATTTTGTCCCCCCCCCCCCCTTTGTTTTGTTTCTTGCTCTACAAATTCAAATTTTCTTGGATTTCTGCTCTGTTTTCGCTTATTGCTCAATAGAGTAAATCGCTGAGTGGTGTAGGTGTATCAGGATTTATAGAAACTTCCATATGCAAAGTCAGTACTTTCTTCTCTTTTGTGGCTTTACTTTAAATACTTAATTCCCGGGGGTACTGTATGTAATCCAAAACAGTGAATAGAGAAAAGTCATTATGTCTTTTCTTGAAAATCAAAACTCAGAATAGGGAATTGTTTCCCTTTCAACCAAAAAACCCCCCAACTTATTCGTTAGAAGTAATTGATGTTCCAAAGCGCAATGCCCTTGCTTCACTAATTCGACAAAAAAAAAACACCCAACTAGATTGTTGGCCTGAAGAGGATGATGCTAGTTTCTGCACATTCTAACGGAAACAATTAGGGAGATATCAGCATGAAGTGCATCAAGGTTATATCATAGTTGAAGAAGTTGTAAAGTATGACAAGAATGATCTCCGTAAGTGTAACTCTTGACCGATCAGTTTCTACCTGGTATTAGGTAAAAAGATTGAGGTTTTCTATTAAAAGATATATCTTTTTAAAAAAAGAAACGGCTGCATTATTCATTGCCACAAACAATTATCCGTCTCCTATAAGGAAGGAAATCCATTCTCTTCTTAACAATCTTGAAGCTACTTTAAAATGTTTACGGAATGCGCACATGTTCCCCTTTTCTTAGTCGGGGATCACTTTTGGTACAAGATTCAGCCGTGTGATACTTGCCAAACTTGATACTATGAAAGAGAAATAAATTAAGTCCTTCACTGTAAGATTCCTACTATTGGCCTTTTTGTTTTTCTTATATGTGAACACAAAGAAAATCGTCATTAGTGTGTCTGATTTATTACAGTAATGCATGTGTTTTACTCTAGTTAAAATTGTTCAAGACGATTTCCGTTAGTCCCAAGATGACTTGCACTTAAAAAATGGTATTCTTAGCCAGCGACAGTCTTACAACTGGCACCTCTTCGCTTCACACAAGGTTCTCTGTGGATTTTCTTTATCGGAGAGTTAATTTAATTACTCCATAGAGTGGCGTAAATCCTGCCTGGCCCATTTAGCTTGTCAAATCCGTCATCTTGTCCTCAGAAGTCGGCAGCTTTGGTGCAGTTGGTTACGAACTTGGTCTGCTTCACTGAAACTCGATTTTCAAATCTGATTGTGTCCGATCAGAATCAGGATAGCTTTATGGCATGCCAGTAAAATCATGTTTCAGTATCTAGATTTCTTTGCTGTATTCTCATCTAATTTAATATAATGTGGCACGAACGAGAGTTTTCTGTTCCGATTTTAAATATATGATGATCACAAAGTCTCTGGCAGATTCTGAAAATCTTCTTGGTTGACAGAGTATGATTCTTGCTGTGGCATTAGCAGTTTTAGAGGTGGACAGCCAGGTAGCAAACAGCGCTTAACGTTCTTTTGGAATAGTTTTCATTGTCCAGTTACACTCTGATTTAAGACGACCATAGCTGTTCAATAATTTTAGGGGGGGGGGGGTAATTCATGTAAATTCTGGGAGATGAAGTGACTATAATATCTATTTAAATTAAGATTTTAATGAAACCAATCACGGAACAATATACCTTCCAAAATGCCGTAAACGATAAACTTTTAATGTCCAACTCCTGCCCCAGCTAGCTTGTACCAGCCTAGTGTTTGCTTTGTGTTGACTGATAAGAAGATTGAAGCAAACTGTGAGCTTTGGCGTTTGATTTTTAACTCACTGACATATTTTCTCTGGAAAGAAAGATGTTGCAAGAGAACAGTTCGTGGTGAAAATATTTTTGCCTCCAAATTAGAATGGTCTTTTTTCTGGCAATGAAGCCTGTGAACTGGTCTGAAAGAGGTTCAAATTAATATTGCCTCTCTAATAGCAAAGCTGGATTTTACAAGTTTCCTTTTGAGACGCCACAATGTTTTCTTTTTCTTTTTTTAAAATTCTTTTTTAAGATGCCTTGCATTAGAAGTTTGCTCTCCTCTAAATATCGATGCAAGCATAGACAGCTACACTTGTTGAAACTTGTCTCGAATTGTACCCTCACCTATAGATTACTCAATTCCCCAACTGGAATAGATGCTTTGCTCTTATTAGTCTAGGGATTTGCTGGTAAAACATACATGAGTGAAGACTTTTCATTATTTGTTTGAGTGGCAAAACTTTGAAGAAAGGGGTCTAGGCCATTCTTGGGGAGTGCGGAAGCTATAAGTGTTCGCTGCTAATCCTTGACTATGTGACAGAATCCTGTTTTAAAATCTTGAGGATCAAAATTATTACTGAGACCGACTTTTTTTTCTTGGACACTTCAAACAAAATTTTCCTCCCAATCATGTTTTGGTATCTAGGTTTCTCGGCTTGTGGGTTAGAAGAAATTGTGTTTTACCGGGAAAATATGTCATCTTCCTATGTGCAAACAGTGCTCGAATGTTTTGAAAGAAGATTTTAAGGCAAAGCACGGCTCCCGTGTAATCTTTTGGGTTTGTATTTTGTTTTGTTTTGTTTTGTCTTTTTATGTTCGTTGTTTTTTCATACCTTACCGATTGTAGCTGACCACTTGCTCGAGAGCATCAGATGTGCTAAGGAAAATTTCAATGCTGTCTCTAATGGTGAGGATAAACGATTTAAAAAGTAAGCAAAAGTGGTCAGGCGATACGTCTCATACAACTGGTGGCCTTCGATCTGCATTTGATCCACATTATTTCCGTGCCCATTCAAACCTCGTCTACTGATTAATTTAGATCAAAGGGCACTCTCTAGATAGCAATGTTTCACCATCAATTCCTTGTTTAAAAATCATAACCAAATAAAAACGTTTCTAAAGCTTTAGAAATAACGCATGAAATTGTTTTTCACAGGCTGTAAAAAGTATCCGACTCTAATCTTACATTTACGCACGTTGGGCTGTAAACTGACTGAGCACGTAGAAAAATAGGAAGAATTGCCCATTGTTACGCCTTGCCATTGATGTGTCTTGGGCAACAGCTGATGAACTTTACATTGTAGACTTCTGGAAAGGAACATCACAGGTTGCATGTCCATGAAGCCGGACAGTAATATGCAGAATGGCCTGAACCGTGAAAAATAAACAGTGCGGAGCGTGCGGCTTTCACGCTCATTGAATTTTGTGAAAGTGTAAGCAGCAGTGGGCTAAGAGCTCCCAATGTGTCCGAACGAGCAATAATTCCTTTTGTATTTTACTGAGTCCTAAATTCTATTTGCTCTAATTTTTACGTCCAGAAAATCATTGTTGTTCGCCCACTATTGTTTCAGTATCGCCAGTGCAGCACCCTTTGCAGTATGCAGGTTTAGTCATGCTTACTGTATATGTTTTATGATGCGTCGAAAAGTTTGCACATGTTCCCCCTCCCATCCCTACCCCACCCCACCCTACCCTACCCCTTACCCTAATTTTTCTTTGCTTGTATATACTATTGTATTCCCCCAATGGCTTGCCACCTCCAATGTGTTGCTCTACTTTGTACATGTGACAATAATGTGATAGCTTAGAACGTTAGCAATAGATTCCTCGGTGGAAATGATTGTCACTGATGACTGACCCAAGGATTATTCCGTTCCATTTGATGAATCTCATTCTCTTTTCTGAGATTTCTCTCGTTTCTTCCATCTCTCAAGGGGTTCCAGCGTCTCATGTCCACCAGCCTGTGTGGCATTTTGTTTCAACAAATAAGAATGAAAAAAAAATCTAAATAAACTATTTGTGTCCTGATCTGCCAAGTCTCCACGTCGTCTTTTTTGTCTTATGTAATTTTTGTTCTGTATTTTTCTATTCTATTAAACATGCCAATACTATCTAAAATGGCGTGTCGTGTGTGCGCCTAACGACACCGTCACCCAAACTTCGCGGGGATAAATTCACAGGGATTCGAAAAGAATGTTCTGAAAGTCTTTTTGAAATGTCGTTGTTGCTGTTGTCTTCATTGTAATAATGATCATTATTATTATTATTATTATTATTATTATTATTATTATTATTATTATTATTATTATTATTATTATTATTATTATTATTATTATTATAATAATAACAACAACGATAATGATGATAATGATAATGATAAAGATAAATGATAATAATAATAATAATCATAATAATAATAAATAATAATAATAACGATAATAATGATAATAATAATAATAGTAATGATGATGATAATAATAATAATAATAATAATAATAATAATAATAATAATAATAATAATATAGTAAAATGATAATAATGATAAGAATAATAATAATCATCATCATCATCATCATAACGATGATAATAATAATAATAATAATAAATTAATAATAATAACAACAACAACAACAACAATCATAATAATCTTATTATAATGGAGCTAAGCCACTTTGTGATGTTAGTATACATTTTTTTACAAAGGAGCCCATAAAATCTACTAAAATAAAGATTCAGTTAAGAATTGTCACAAAGGGTTACGTGGGCATATTTTCGAAGTTCGGAAAGTACCATTTGATTTTTCAGGTTTGGTGGGGGGTTGGGGGGGGGGGGGGTTCCTGTAAATCGAAGCTCTCATGTGTTTTCACTCTGCATTTGGAGCACAGAAGTCAAGACTGATTTTGGAGTAGTTAGCAAGAACAGAATTGATTTTTGTGCGTTGTCATATGTGTGCCACAGAGTTGTACTTTGTCTTTACAAAGCTGCTTCTACTGTCTCCAGATCTAGAATCTCGATACCTAACTCTGGTTGGACCTTGACAGTGTCGGTGGGTACTTCGGGTCAAACTTCATTGCATTGACTTTTTCTAGATATACTTGATGTAGTGATGTCCCCAAAACGTTGAGTTCGTTTAAATTCACTTCGTTGTATTGACGTTGTCAAATTTGGAGCGTATTTTCTGCGTAGATTGTTATAGAACAAGGCTGTTGATCTAGATCGCTATATCCTTGATGCATTTGGAGCACAGAATGCAAGACTGCTTTGGAGTGGTTAGAAAGAAGATGTCAATCTAGATCGAGATCTGTTTGGGGGTAAAGATGCCCATGTAATATTAGTTAATAATGTAGTAAGATGCCCCCTAAACGTAGAGTTTGTTTTAACCCCACGAAACAGAGGTGAAAGCGAAAGGAAACGGAGAAAGGCGACTATCAATAAAAATTTACGTTCTAATAATCAGAAACTGGTGGGAGACCTTGAGTGTGCTGGGCCAAGAAAGAACGGGCCAATTTTAGTAAAACAAGTTGATCGGAGATTACGGACACATGACTGTGGTGAATTCAGTGCCGTCTGTGAACATTGCAATGCCATGATATGGAGAGAAGAGAGAAACACATTCTGCTGTCAAAATGGCAAAGTTGGTATACCTGTACCTCCCACACCCCTTCAGGAACTAATAAAGTATTAATATGTAACACAGAGCGGCAGCTCTTTCTTACCTCACTCTAGGCCACACAATAATGCTCTCGCCCTTGCTTCAGTTGGGTGCAGTGAACAAGCTGACAGAGCTTCAATCCAACCTTTAAAATCCAGGGCAACCTATACCACCGATTAGGAAATCTTCCCACTGCTGTACAGTTAGATCTGCTTCTGCAATGACTGCCAACAAAGCAGAAAAGGATAGGGGTTTCTTTACGGGGCGATTTTTTTCTCATGGACAATTGTATGTCGCATTGAGTCATGTTGGGTCCAGGGACCCTATTAGAGTACATGCAAACATACATGCTTCCCAGGACGGAGTTCCAGATGGCGCATATGCCAGCAACGTTGTCTACACAGAGGTCCTACGGCAATGAATCCGGTACAAACATTTTATTTTTGGATTTCCTATCAGTATATCACCGCTCGTAGAAGGGGTCATTATCTTGTAATAATGATAACAAGAAGAATACAAATAATAATTTTAAAAAACATTTTTAAAAATTAAAAATTAAAAATAAATAAATAAATAATAATAATAATAATAATAATAATAATAATAATAATAATAATAATAATAATAATAATAATAATAATAATAATAATAATAATATCATTTGTGTGACGTGAATTCCCGCTGAGCAGCAAGCTATACGCGTTTGACAACCTACATTGTATAAACCCAACAGACCTGATAGTTGTATGACACATTGTCAGCTTCATGTGAAGCATGCAGTTCAACACAAGCAACTGTTTCACAGGCGCTAAAACACTAACATACTAACAAGATCTTTAGCTGTCCATGGCTGGATACCCATTAATGCCTATGGCGGGGATTGGGGGGAAGGGGGGGGGGATGATTCACGTGAAGTGTCTTTCCCAAGAACAAAACCCGTAACCTCACGATTATGAGTCCGGTAGCCTACTAGACTACAGACACAAATACAACAACAACAACAACAACAACAACAACAACAACAACAACAACAACAACAACTACTACTACTACTACTACTACTACTGCAGCAACAGCAACAACAATATCAAAGAAGGAGGAGGAAGAGGAGGAGGAGGAGGAGGAGGAGGAGGAGGAGGAGGGGGGGAGGAGGAGGAGGAGGACTGGGGATAACGAAAAAAATAAATAGATAATAATAACTACTACTACTACTACTACTACTACTACTACTACTACTACTACTACTACTACTACTACTACTACTACTACTACTACTACTACTACTACAAATAATAATAATAATAATAATAATAATAATAATAATAATAATAATAATAATAATAATAATAATAATAGGGGGACTCGGGGCCTAGAGATTAAAGTGTTCGCCTCTCGTTCAAAGGTGCCACGTTCGAATCCGGCTAACGACCGAAACAAATTTCTTCTCTAAAATTGTCTCGTTTAACCTCCTTTCCGGCTCTCTCGCAATGCTCTGTCGTCTGCTTTCGTCTCCATTTTCTGTCCCCGCCCCCAAACCTCATTTGCCCCATCTTCTGGGCTCCTGACTCTTTCTGCAGTCTTTCTACTGCTACTCCTTGGCTCCTTCTTACTTCTGTTTTTCAGCCACACCCCTGATCTTCTGGTAGGAAAGATGTACACCTAGCCTTCTCGGACAAGGACAAAAAATGTCGGAGGTCTGGTGTGCACGTTGCGCACGTTAAAAATCTATTGGTGGTCTAAAATCGATAAGAGTAGGCTTCGGCCGACACCCGGACAAAATTCAAAATTTACTACCAACTGAAAACTGTCCCGCGCGCTCATATTATGACCTTATGCAGCTGCCTGCGCCGTTAAAAATGAAAATAATGAAAAGGTAATAATAATACCTGACTATAGTGGGGAGGAGAGTGACGACAACGAGGACGAGGGCGAGGAAAATAAGAGTGTAAAATTAACAAATTACCCGCACTTTCATTGGTCACCTTGACGAAAAGCTGGTAATTGTGGCTAGTAAAATGTGTACTTAAAAAACAAATCATTGGTAACGTCAACAACTTATGATAGACAATATCACACCCCAATACAGACAACTGTGCAAGCAGGTCATAACTGGTCACTTCTGGACTGCGCTATATTTTTGGTTAGGTTTATGACGTCTTGCTTAAGGACACAATTCAGTAACCACCTGCATATGCGCCATGCCACTGATATAGTTTGACATAGTCTGTGAGCCTGAGCTCAGTAAAGTGTCGGTGCGGTTATGATGCTGACGATGATGATGATGATGATGATGATGATGATGACGATGATAATAATAATAATAATCATTATTATTATTATTATTATATAATACAATAATAATTATAATAAAATGATAATAAAAACAATAACAATTATTATTATTATTATTATTATTTTTATCATTATTATTATTATTATTATTATTATTATTATTATTATTATTATTATTATTATTATTATTATTATTATTATTATCATTATTATTAGAAATAATAATAATAAAATATGATTCATCTTTTCTATTATTGACCCTATAACATTCCAAAAGAGTCCCACTTCCCTGAAAGCTACCAACGAGCAACACGACCCTTCAACGTCTTTGTCTGGTACCTATACCCTCGGAGGGGGGGGGGGGTGAAGTCATGACAATTTGTGTCAACAGCCGTCCCTAAAGGCGCATCGTCTAAAGGCTGTATACAATTTATGTACCTATTATTTCTTTTCAGCCTGTTAGATATGCCATGTCTCCACAACTTTTACTGAACGGCATAGACCCGTAGGCCACGTTTAACAGGGCATGTGTATGCCTACCAGGAACTCATTAGTAGAGTCATTAGTGCTGGCTAGTGTGGTCTTGGGTCTACACAATTTATTAATTTCAAATGAAAACCCGGCGTTTGAACGATTCTACCCAATAGCGAAAGACATTAAAACTAGACTCGACCTTCATTACTCCCCAGAGATGAGAATTAAATTCTCACACCCTGCAGGGTTCTTATCGATCATTTCCAACTTTCTAAGGGGATGTATCTAGTACAGTCTGAGTTAGCCCAGATGGAGAGGTCGAATCAAACTGTCTCCAAAATGATCTGATCGTGTCCAAGGTTAGGTGGGGGGGGGGGTACTAAGTGGCCCTGCGAAATATTTCAGTCGACTAAACAAGAGATTCAAATCCGTGAAAGTTGTCAATTATTTTGAATTAGGTTCACCATTTAGCACCACTTTTCTCAATATTATATTGTATGGATCATAAAAATTATGAGAGTAATTTAAGACGATAGAACGTTAATGTCCACATCCAAAAGGAGTGAGGGAAGTAGACGGAGAGCTATGAAACCTCAAGTTCAAGAATACCTTGTCGGATATTCGAATCAGGGACACTGCATCGTTTTAGTAAAGTATCAGAAGTTTTGCGTAAAAGGGGGAAACACTCTTACCTACCATGACATGAGCAAGCCTCTGCTTGCTATCACTATCATGGTCTTGTTACTATGATCCTGGTTTTCTGAGGAGGGGTTATAAATGGACATATCTCAGATCAACACATCAGTAGGGGGTGCAGCGCTTGTAATGGTGAGATACTATACCTAACCATCTATGCCAAGATAATTTTGGGGGATATTTATACGTGCGTGGTTGGCAGGTGCTCTCGTGTCGTTTGCTCCTTTCCTATAAAAAATCTATCGTCATGATCTCTCCTATTTCTTTTCTTTGTTTGTTACTCTCTTGTAACACCTCTAATCTCGGCACTTATATGACCTTATTGAGTTGCAAGTACCGTAAAACTCTTACGAAAAAAGGATATTTCTATTGCTGTCCCCGTCGTTTTATGTAAGAAAAATTCTGAAATTATGCAAACGAGTACCAAAAAATGTGAAATTATGCGATTCTGTTAATTTTTACAAAGAATGATAAAGGAAAATAATCAGAAATTATTCAAAAAAAGATCAAATTGTGTTAGATATGCGGGGTGCATAAAACCACGGGGACAGATATTGGTGTATGTTCTTTTTTTTTACGCTCCATTTTTCTTTATTTCATTATCGTTGTTATTGGGCGCTTCTTTGGCTTTATTGGTACTATGCTGGACTACAAAGTGGACACCTCTGGTTCAAATCCCTTACAGTGTGTTCTTGAGCTTGAATCGTTTTGTGGCGTTTTCAAGGCCTTCAACCCACTTTGCGTGGTCTGATTTTTATATAACCTGACAATGTTGAAAAGGGCCTTAAATCCATACACTTACTTTTACTCGCTGCTCTTACAGCTGAGACATGAATTATGCCTTTGGAAATACCACATATTCTTATCAAGTAGGGCATTAAACTCAAGCAAAATGCAAAAGTATCTCGGTAGCAGCGGGTGTATGACCAAAAAAAGATGGACTACCTCTTGTAATAAGCCCCCAACACTGGCAGGTCTTGAGTAAAAGTGAAAAGAAACATCCACCGACATGGCATCTGTTGTCATCTAATGCATCAAAACAACCTGAAAACAACAGAGATATAGTCGAATGCTATTAAAAACCCACTAGGGTGGGAGATAGAGCATGTTTCTCCACGCCTATTGTACGCTGACGCCGAGATTAATGATGTCTCGCCAAGGTGCCAGAAGTTTGGCCTACGTCAACTACGGCAAAGATCGTGTCAGAATGCAAAAAAAAAAGCATCTGCTATTGATGTTTCAAGAATGGTCATCGTTGTCGGACGTGTCAAAGGCATATGGTGAGACATGTTTCATTGAAAATGGATTTTGTTTTTCATTTTCCGAAAAGCAAGAGTTATGGGAACATAGAAAGGGCGGGGGTGTCATGTTGTCACATTATATCTATTGCATTCACGCTTGCGTCAAGCTACCGTACACTTGAGACCGTTTCTCTGTTCCAATAACTTGTATCAAATCTGTAAACACGCATAACTTAGTTATACTGAGACATTTTTTATAGAACTTTGATTTTAGTTAAGCATGGTTACTGCGGTTACACTGGAAATGACAGCCATCTTGAAAATTACAACATGAAGTATAACCATATGGCTTTCTCATTTGTTTACCAACTTTCTCCAACTGTCTGAGAGTGTGCCTGTGCTTGTTACAAACTTTCATGCTGTAGGATTTTGGAATAGACGCTATTTTTCTAAGAAAAACTGTATGGGGAATTTTTTCGACATGATTAGGATCCTGATATATTTAGATTATGTCACCCTCACCAAATGCCAGATCTTAAACTGGTATCGACGATCATGGTTGACCATTCGTTTTTCTGCTAAGATACTCTTTTTAAAAAACGCATTATCCTGGTCTTTCCACTTCTTTCACTTGTACTAGTTTACCAAATAAGTTGCCCTGGATCTACCCTTTCCTTGCTGGCCTTCTATTTCTTCCAGTGAGAGCAACATGTTCAAGAACCTTATGTCGATTCAAGTGTCCCAAAAACTACATTTCCCTCAGTTGTCTCTTCCAAACAATTTCTATTGGTGAGCGACTCGCGTGGGCTACTATCAGTATCACCTCATTCGATTTCTTTTCCTTCCATGAAATCATCGTGGCGTCGGTAGCCTAGTGGTTAGGCTACCGGACTCGTAGTCGTGAGATTGCGGGTTCGGGGGTTCGAGCCTCAGCTCAGTCCGACGTTGTGTCCTTGGGAAAGACACTTGAACCGAACTTCCCACTTGGCCCGGTCCTATCGGAGACGGACGTAAAACTAGGAGGCCCCGCCCCTTAAATAACCTAGCAGTGTTGATAGGGGCGTTAAACCCATACCATTTCACCATTTTTCACCATGAAATCATCAACAGTCTCATCAGAAACCACATCTGTGGTGCTTCTTTTATTCTCACTAGCTCTGATCATTTGGACCAATATTAATCTTCAGCACCTCCCAGTTAGTTTAAATAATCAGTAGAAAGTTACATGACTGTTAAACATTCCTAGCTTCCTAAGGTTTGAATGTTTTTATAAAGTCAAAGTTTCCTTTAAAAAGTTTCATGTAATTAATCAGATGGAGGATAGAGGAGTAATAATAGTTCATCTGTCAATGTCTGACAATAGCCAATGCATCTGCAGAGAAGATATAAGGGCTAAGATAACTCGTGGCATCTGCTATGGCCAATGAGACCATTTCTGGCAAAGAAGAGTTCACCATATTTTGAGCATTTAAAAGCTTCATCTTCAATCCTTTGGGGTGCACAGCTTGCGGGATTCTTTTTTAGCTGCAGAACTTCTCATTCGTAAAACCTCATATGACTTGCTGCGTATTGTGATTGCTGCTCTCCAAGTGGATCTGTCCAGAGCTTGGCTCTCTCATGTAGAGGGGTTAATGTTGAAGTCCTTGATCAGAGACATTTCCCAGATGTTGTTTTGTTGTTGTTGTTTTTGGGGGGGGGGGGGCGGTAGTTCTTCTTTTTTATCTGTTTTTTTGGAGGTTTTTTTTTCTTTTCTTCTCTTTTCTTGTTGTTGTTGTTGTTGTTGTTGTTCCTGCTGCTGTGGCTGTTTTTATTTTGGTGCGCCAAATGTTCGCTTCCTTGAAGACAGTTCAAAATAGAAAACTTCCTTTGAGATTCTCAAACAGGGCATTTATACTACATGGCCAACACAGTGAAGTTGAGTCCTTATAGGGATAAAGAAGCAATAGGCAAATAACCGCCCCAAAATGCCGTATGGGATGAAAACTGCTTATTTGTTATAGAAAAAAATACCAATATTGTACCACCACCATGTTTTCAAAGGCAGTTCATAACATAAATATGAGGTTTCTAAATCTTGTTATTACTACTTTTAGAAACAAAAGTGACATCCACTATCCAGTAAAAAGCTCACATTTTATAATTTGAACCAAATCGGCAACTTCAAGTTGCGAGCCCATTCATAAGATACTGTACAACCTATAATACATACTAATACCACGGGGCTCTCGTGGCCTAGAGGTTAAGGTGGTTCTCCTCTCATTCAAAGGTCCCGGTTCGAATCCGGGTAGCGACGGAAAAATTTTCTTTTCTAAAATTGTCTCCTTTCACCTCCTTTCCTATTCTCCAACAATGATCCGTCGTCTGTTTTCGTCTCCCCTTTCTGTCCCCACCCCTTCACCTCATTTGCCCCCTCCTATGGACTCCTGACTCTTTCTACAGCCTTTCTACTGCTACTCCCTGGCTCCTTCTTACTGCTGTTTTTCAGCCACACCCCTGATCTTCTGGTAGGAAAGACGTACACATAGCCTTCTCCGACACAGGCGAAAAATCTCGGAGGTCCCATGTGCAAGCTGCGCACGTTAAAGATCCCTTGGTTGTCTAAAATCGATAAGAGTAGGCTTCAGCCGCTACTTGGATAAAATTCAAAATTTCCTATCTACTGAAATTGTTAAATGTGTCCCGCCTGCTCAAATGAGCTTATGCAGTTGCGAGCACCTTAAAAAACTTACCCCCCCCCCCCCCCCCCCCCCCCCGAAAAAAAATAATAAAATGAATAAGTAAATAAATACTAATACCATGTTTCATAACATGGCGTTATGGACGTCCGATATATCGAACTGCTTTCAGGACTGTGTTCTTCTTTGCGTTTCCTTGCGAAATTTTGCAGAGGTAGTCAGCTGCTGGTTTAAAAAACTTGCAGTGCAACTGATTTGAAAGTATGTGATCGTTTGTTGCTTTTTATTTTTCAAGTTAATGTAAGGCACCTTGACTCGAGGCAGCCACATTGCGATTGCGAAGGCGTTCTGTATATATTTTGTTTTAAACTAACCAGAGTATTTTTAGTTCTTGTAGAAATTGATTTTGAATTTTTCCCGGATGGCGGCCGATGCCTACTCTTATCGTTTTGTTGACCGCCAAGGGATCTTTAAAGTGCGCAACTTGCACACGGGACCTCCGAGATTTTTCGTCCTTATTCAAGAAGGCTAGGTGCTCGATCTAGCCTATCCTTAAGTCAGGGATATGGCTGAAAGACAGCAGTAAGACAGAGCCAGGAGTAACAGCAGAAAATGTCAGGTTTGAAGGAGAAAGGGGAAGAGAAGTGGCCAGGGGAAGGGAGAGAAAGTGGAGATGACAGAAAGGACTAGAAAACAAGAAAACCGATAAAGGAACAAATTTTAGAAAAGAAAATTTTTCGTCGCTGGCAGGTTTTGATCTGTGAACCTCTTAATTTAGAGGAGAAGACCCAATACCCGCAAACACAAGAGAACCCTTTTGGGACTGTAGCTTGACATACAAACCTTTACTTCTTCTTCCTTACTAGATGTCTTGTCTTAGTCGACTGTGGGCCTTCACGACCTGCATTACAATGGATAGTTAAATGCGTGACCGTTTTTCTTACTTAGTGTGGGGTTGGGTTTTTTTCACTTTTTACCATAATGAGTACATTCCTATTCTACATTTGTAACACGCTATTGTGGAGAAAATGCGCATAGTTCGCTCTCCCAGCATCAGTTACAAGCTTGGCTGTTTTGCCATAGATAGCCCTGGGGACTTATGTTTTTTCACTCTGTCCTGGGTTTTGTGTTCAGCTTCTTTCCCTCACTGGAGGTACAGCAGATAAGAAAACGTCAATGCTTTTTTTTTAAAATGTTATGCTGCTTTCGTATTTCCTGCTTACTTACTCTCTCCCTATACCGTCAGGTACATAAAGCGTAGAGCAGTCGACGCCACGCTTGCACATCCTTAGCCACGTTCTCCAAGTTCCGTCCATCCAGGCCCTGTGGGATTGCCTCATCCATTATTGTAACTCTATAGTTTCCAGTTGGTCTTCTCGTTTTCTTTTACCAATTGGTCTCCAACACCATGTCCGATAAGGCAATCTTTTATTCGGCATTTTTATGACATGTCTTAGATATCTCCATCTTCTCCCTTTTATGGTCGTGTTGATATCTTTAATTCCAGCTCTTTCCAACACTTCATTATTTGTAATAAATTCATTCCATCATTCCCAACATTCGGTCAGGAAGCAATTAAATTTTTTATTTTCCCAGCACTAGATTATAGCTGTATTTTTTATGTGCTTCTCTTTTATTTCAAACCCACCCTGTGGTGGAGGTATATGACATCTTCTGGTAATACGTCTTTGAATTTATCTTTCCTGTATGAAACAGAGCACTTGATTCAAATTTATTAAAAGCTAGCCTATAGAAATCCGAAAACAGAGACTTCAAATTTCGCTCTTATAGACAAGTAACAAGTTATAAGGCCATTATGTTTTTACTCACGGTTCAGTATAAATGTATTTAGTAAACTAGTAATTGTTACGAAACTGTAAGTTCCCTTCATTCATATTCACATTCTAATAATGATAATAATAGTGAGGAGGATAACGATGATAATAATGCACATCATTTCTATTGCGCCCACTTTTGTACAATCATCCCCAGGCACTTAACAATACCATCATTTTCACACAAAAAGTATGTGCATGAACAAACGCTCTTTACATTAACGCTAACACATGCACAATCGATGACAATACGCACATCACATTATGACACAGAGTTCTATGAATAAGAAGGACTAATTATCGAGATGGCTTTTCATGTAGTACATTTTCAAATGAATTCTAAATTTGCATCAGACTTTGTATCCTTCAAGTGTTGTGAGAAAGAGTTCTTCCGTATGGATGGATCTAGATGAGAAAAAAACCTTGCATCGAGTTTTGGCCCTCCCTTTCTTGGTACTCTCATAGGAAACTGATCTCCTCATCTGAGAAATAGTTAAAGTCGCCTTGTAACCATAAACTTACAACACATTCCGCGCCCATTCATATGCCACCCCTCTCATGTAAGATAAGATAAGATAAGATGGGATATGATAAGATAATATACGATAATACTTTATTATCACAAAGGGAAATTGGAAATTGGAAGGTACAGGACGGTAAAAACACATGCAGGTAAACATAAACATTTAAATTATATATTATTACTCTCGTTAAAATTTAGTTTGAAAAGTGAAGTAAAGCTGACAAAATGTGCATATCACACCCGATGCATCATTCAACCACATGCAAGAATTTGATTACAAGACCTTCAGAATTATATAGATACATACTCGAATAAGCAATACACATTTATGCTTATTCTGACAAAAGCCTTGTGCTAGATGATAAAAAAAACCCTCTTTTATATCTTTTTTTTCTTCGTTTTTAATGTACATGTCTGCTCCTGTGTTATCTTACCATTTGTGTAGAGCAGGACCTTAAGTAAATAAAAAGACTTTGAAGTGACATAACGGCTGCCTTAGATACAAACGACAATGACTTTCGTTACCACTATCAACATCACCATCACCATCACCATCACCATCACCATCACCATCATCATCATCATCATCATCATCATCATCATCATCATCATCATCATCATCATCCCTGCCACTGTTATCGCCACCTTCAGCGCAATCCTCAAAACCGCTTCACAGCTTGTCCTAGCTTGATGGTAATCTCTCCTTCCTACGTCACTCGATTAAATTGGAGGATCGGATCAGTGTCCGGCCTGTTGGATTATTTGAGCTATTACAATCCACAGCTATCATATAATAACAATGACATTTATTTATTAATATATTTATTATACTCTAGGATAGATACACGTAGTTCTGTGGAAAAAGGATGACAGTAGCCTATATGGTAATTGCGTTGATAAAACTATAAGCACAACACAAAAACAACAACAACAACAACAACAACAACAACAATAACAGCAGCAGCGGCAGCTGTTTCAGAAACGATAGGAAAACAACTACTGATATTGTTATTGTTGTTATTGTTATTGTCATTGTCATTATAATTATTATTATTATCATCATTATTATTACTATTATTGTCATCATCATCATGAGTGGTAGTACATGTACATGTATTATTACAACGTTTAGTACATCACCATTATTTTATTGTTTATTAAGATTATAATTGGTATTATCCTTAATATTATCATTATTAGTTTGTATCATTATTATACTATAACTGTTTTTATTATAATCATTATTATTAAAATGATTATTATTACTACATGTATTAATATTATTATTATTATTATTATTATCATTTTACTTGTATTAATATTGTGCTATTATAACTTTATTATTACTACCATTTTTTCATTATCATCATCATCATCATCATCATCATCATCATCATCATCATCATCATCATCATTATCATCATCATCATCATCACCATCATCATCATCATCTTCATCATTATCATCATCATATACATGTATTAATATAATTGCCGTTGTTGCTGTTGTCCATTGTATTATTATTGTTGTTGTTATTGTTGGTATATATGACTCATTTTGTTATCACTATTATTGCTTTTGTATCATTATTATGAGTCCAATGGTGGAGACTCAACTCAATCAAGCCCAGCTTGGCTTCAGAAAAGGAAGGGGCTGTATTGGCGTTATTTTTGCGTTATGACAGTTGTGTGAGACTGCCATTCCACATGACAAAGACCTCAACATTGTCTTTGTGGACCAGGAAAGAGCGTTTGATCGGGTAGATAGATGTCAACTTTGGGAAGTCGTAGAGGAATATGGTGTAAGAGAACAATTGCTGAAGAACATCATGCCGCTTTATAAAAATAGCCTGGGTGCCGTAAGATTAACAGAAGGACTATCGGACTGGTTCCCCATCAGTGCTGGGGTGAGACAAGGGTGTGTTCCCTCTCCGCTTCTCTTCAGTCTTTGCATGAATAAGATCACGAAACCAACAAATGACAGCATTACTGAACTGAATGAACTTATATTTGCTGATAACCAGCAAATGAATTACAAAAACACACCACAAGACTAAATGAGGAATATAAACACCTAAACTTGAAAATCTCCATTTAAAAAACTGAAGCTATGAAAGTCAGCCGAAAACCAGGCAAACTCAGCATCCTTATTGACGGAACACAACACCAACAAGCAGAGGAATTCAAATAGGTGTGAAGCATCTTCACACAAAATGGGTGTGTGGACAACGGGATAGAAATAAGAACTAAGAAGGCACATGCAGTGACCAACCAGCTACCCCCTCCCCCCCCCCCTGCTCAGTCACAAAAACATCCCAGTCGAAGTGAAATTTCAGCTTGTCAATAGCATCTTCATACCAACTTTAACAAGCCAGTGCCAAACATGGTCCCTAAACAAATCACAAGAGAAAAAAATCAATGTTTGCGAAATAAGGTGTTTCCGCGAAACCATCAATGTCACCAGAACAGACAGCATAAGGAACGAGACCATACGCCTAAATACCTAAATACCACCAGTAATAAATTTCATTGAGTGTCAGAGTCAAATGGTTCGGACATTTAAGGAGAATGCCCCAGAAACAACTAGCGGCAAGAGCTTTCCACTCCCGTGAATCCGGCTTCAAATCAAGAGGAAGACCAAGGGAGTCCTGGCTGGATGAGATTAAAAAGGTCCTGAAACAACATTATATATCTATCACAGACCCCACACATTTAGCACAGAACCGAAACCTGCACCTCCCCTCGACATCTTAAGGATACCAGAGAAAAGGAAAGGTAAAAGTAAGTTATTTCATATGCTATTATTATCATGACCACTATCATTGTCAGTTCAACATTATTATCATTAATTATCATTATTATCCAATAAGATATTCCCTTGTCATTCAGACTGTATTTAATTGCACTCAATCACTCACCCAGTCTCCTTCTCCCCAGCTCTATCACACTGTTTTGTTTGTTTGCTTTTTTGTTTATTTGCTTGTGTGTTTGTTTGTTTGTTTGTTTGTTTGCTTGGGTTTTTATTGGGGGGGGGGTGACTTTTTATCTGCAAGCCATGGCATAATCATCATCATAGCAAAATGGGGGAAAACCTCTAGAGGCCTGATTTACATAACATCAAATTAAAATAAGACAGTCTTTGAAACAGCACAGGGTACAAAAAAAAGTTTACAAACGCTCTGAGAGCAGGGAAACCACGAAGGAGTGGGCAGCACGTCGATCTATCTGTGCATACCCCCCCCCCCCTTTTTTTTTTTTCTTGCCCTCTCTTAAAATGGATTTTTTTAAACGAAAATTTCACATTACCTAATTATGCTCACGACTCTGGCGGCAGGCCTTCAATGGAGGGGGGCCCATCTTTGAGTATTAATTACAGCGGAACTCAGCCAAGCTCGTGCAAGACTACCATCCCTTCACACGAACCCAGTCAGTTGTCCTCTGCGTCTCCCTCGGGAATGGGCACCGCTTAAAAACCTGCGGGGTGGGACAAAATGGATTTGCCACAGAGAGTTCATCAGTTCGCTCTCGGAGATTAAACAAATGAGTCTCGCTCGGAGCGTATCTCGTCGTCAAGGGGGCGATATCGTGTGGGGCTCGTGGTTTGGCTTCGCAAGAAAAGAAGCGTTGGGGTGACAAGGGAGAGAAAGATAGAGAGAGAGAGAGACGGGGAGAAAAAGAGTGAGAGGGAGAGGAAGAGCGACTGGGAGAGAGAGAGAGAGAGAGAGAGAGAGAGAGAGAGGGAGAGACGGGGAGAGAGAGAGAGACGGGGAGAGAAAGAGAGGGAGAGGGAGAGACAGACAGACAGACAGACAGAAAGCTATACGGGGAAGATACTGAAAACAAAGGGGTTAGGATGTGAGTGGACAGGGGGGAGGGTGTGTGTGAAGGTCTTTTTATTTTCGCACGTGCTAGTCTTGCATGCTTTTGTTTAGATCAGAACAACGATCAATTATGAACGTAAAAACCAACAGTGTGTTACATAAGCTCCACGAGCAAAATGGATTTAGGAAAACCTGTTTATGAATGTTTAATGTTGGTCAATCTGTTTATTTTATTCTTTATTTTCTGTAGGCCAAGTTTATTCGCCGTTTGTTGATAGTCGGTCGTTTGTTTACTATTACTACCTTTATGTATACTTTATTTATCTACGGTTATTCAGTCAAATAACTATTAGATCTAGTATTCACTCTTCCATACATTAAATAATAGTATATTTCACACACACACACACACAC
>NW_004797481.1:940497-958439 GCF_000002075.1 Aplysia californica | reverse complement strand
ACCCACCTCCCTGCACCTCTCTCTCTCTCTCTCTCTCTCTCTCTCTCTCTCTCTCTCTCTCTCTCTCTCTCTCTCTCTTCCATCTTGCGAATAATCAGCATATGTTTCTGTTGAAGTTTACTGCTGACCTTGATACACAGGAAGATCCTTCAATATCATTGCAGGCGGTCCACCACATGGCACCACGGAACATTTGGGAGGAAAACTGTGCCAGTTTGCACAAAACAAGCTCAATTAGACAACGTGAAAATAACGTTTTATCAAACTATTTGATCCTTGACACATTCTTCATTTAAGAATATACCAATCCCGAAAGTGGCAAAAAAATTAGATTTCCAGCTGCTCAACTAGTAATTAAAACCCCTCTAAAGTCATTCAACTATAGCTCCCCGAGGCACACTTTCCATTTCTACTTTCGCAGCCACTCAGGCGCAAAACAATGCTATTCTTTTCACCCAAATTAGTTTAGTTTGCAAACAGTTGGAAAATTGTAACAACATCAACAACAACATCCCCAACGAGAGCATAAGTATCAATTTTGAAGGCGATATGTTCTCAGACCTTTATATACACAACCAATTTAATTTTTACCGAACCAATTTTGTTCTTTTAATTCTTTCCAATCCATTTAACAGTACTTCAACTTTCCGGGTAACGTCTAACTTTCCTGGTCCCATCTGTATGTGGCTATAGCTCAAGTCACGTACAGATGTATACGAAAAGTGCCCATCTCATACAAAAATAATTTACCCCAATCCTCAAAACTGATGCATAGTAGAGAAGATTAAAGTCGGCTTTACAAATTCCCAACCTCCCGGGGCGAGAGACAAATTAGCCAAACGGAAATGTTCAAAGTTTCGTGTCCACGTCTCAATTTGCTGGCTCGTTGGGAAAACACCTGGGTGTTTTTATCGGATTGTGGCCGAGCAAACAGGCCCAGTAGTGGGTACAAAAAGTAGAATTAAGCACGTTCGCTTGTCACGACATTGCATGTCAACTGGCCAATAAAGAGGATGTACTGTTGAAGACTGGAATCCTCTTGTGTGCTACGAGCATTACTTGGGTTCCGCGCTACGGCGCGTGTCGAACCAAGGCTCATCCACAAAATTGAACGCGGTAGCGCGCTGCATGTTGGTGTGCACCTTGTTCAACCGAGCGAGTCGGCCTTGCGGTTTTAACCCTCGAGAGACCAAAGACTCACACCTTCCCTGCGCTCAAAGCCAGGTGATGCTTTATGCGGTGGTGAAAATAAAACATGATATTGCGTTCCCCACCCCCCCTCCACCCATCTCCGGCCCTTTTGACGCCGTCAAAACAACTTAATATTACCTTAATATTGAAATGGTTTACTAGACTGTGAATGCGTCACCTTTACATGTCGCCTCATTAATAAACTTAGTTGAGTTAGAGGGGAAGATAAGCGAGCTGTTTGTTATTTGCATGTGTCTTTTTCCTTGGTGTAGAGAGGGAGAGAGGTGTTCTATCTAAAGTGCTTGCCACTGCTTGCCTTGCGAAAGTTGTACGCAGAATAATATGTAATCTCATAAAGGAAATCGGCCATTGTGTGCTCCCTTCCTTGAAATAGTTATTTCAGCGGCCTTTAACATTAATGCTATCCTACTATTTTCTCCCGGTACTATGATAAGTCTCAGTGACGATTTGTGGCATCTGTAGTTGACGACACCACTGAGATGTATCCCACCTAATTAGGTTGGCCCTGATAAGTAGCTCCAGTCAGCAGTCGGCTATTTCCTAAATGATCTGTACCATTTCGATGTGTGTGTGTCAAACATTTGCGACGGCACAAAGATGCTGTGCCCCTTTTTTCCTTATTGGTTTTTATCTTCACTGAATGGTCTTTTTCTTGTCAGTATAATTCTTTTATCCACTGTGGACTTCTTGCCTTGTATTCCAAATGTGTCCAGTGTTTGGTGGGGGTTTTTTTTAATCTTGGTGATTTAGACTTTATAACAGTATACTACAGATATCTTTTCCCCAAAAATAAAACAAATGACAAGTAATATGTAACAAAACTGCACTCAGGCTTTGGTGTGCAAGGCTCCACAACAACTTTCATATCCCACTCCTGGCTAGCTAAAGAGGTTCAAGAGTTGAGCACAAATAATGTTTTACTTTTTTTTCGTTGTTCTACAACTTACTTTTTGTTTTTATTCTCAGGTGCAATGGGGCGGGTGTGTTCCACAATGTCTTGTTCTTCTGTTCCTGTTTATTGTGCTCGTCAGTTATTGCCAGTTTTTGCCATTGCCTATACGCAAACAAATGTGTATCTTTCTTTTTGAACGGTTTTTTTTTTTTTTTTTTTTGGGGGGGGGGGAGGAGTTTCGAACATTGGATTATATTGGGCTTGGCGTTTTTGCCATGTTTTCATTTCCGCGGCGTGTTTCGCGGTATTGGTGTTTTCATTTCAACCTCATGGCAACAAACTAATTAGTGTGCCAACAACACGCACGCATCGTTACTCTCACCTTCCGTATTAGAAGTTGGAATTATCAAATATGCTGGGGTACAGATTTGACGGTCCTACAAACAAAATTATTGTATTACGAGACATTTCCTCCGAACGTAGCGTCCATCTCCCCAAATAGGACCAAGCCAAGATCTTACAGAGCCTCAAAGTTCTCCAGAATTTCGAACTTCCAGAACACTCAATTGAAGATTGGAACCAAGGCCATCCATACCAACGGAGCTGCTCAACTAGTTTTTCTTTAAAGCATAAAATTTCAGTAAAACCAAATGACTTTCAAGGTTTTGGAGTTTGTAACTATTGTAAATTTAATTTTAAAAACATGTTATCCTTCTCTGTCTGTCTGTTTGTCGGTCTGTTTCGTTTATTTGTTTACTTTGTATTATTCATGGGGGCACAAAAATGTCTGTTCGAAGGCGGGCCCTCATTGCCGAGTTTCGGGGTCTATTTGTTGCTAAACTGGACACTCACACTAAAGCACACCGCAAAAACCCGCCCCATCAAAAACACAAAAAATTACTACGTACTCACAAGAATGATTAAATGTGAAGTCCACAAGCCAAGTACCTTTCGTTTTAAAAAAGGGTCATCAAAGATGTCGATTATATGATGGATCTAAAACAACCTTCCGGGTTTTTTTACCTTTATTTCCTTGCACATTTGTACTTAATTGTACACCTGTGGGTGCCCTCACTTTGAGCAAACTGGCACGCGTTAACCGGATGACATAATTTGTATACGGATTGGCAAGAGGAACAAAAAACATGCATCACAGTTTTTGACTATTGCGTCTTCGAGAATGTCAAAATACCCTGATTGACTTTGGTATTTGTTCATTTCCAGCAGCAGCAGCAGAGACCATACTTCCTGGCCCCAATTTCTGCCTTTCAACCACCACCCACAGAGGGTTACGGTGGCAGAGAGGTTAGTGCGCTCGTCTCCGAAACGGAAAGTCCAGGTTCGAGCCTCTGTTCGGACATGGATTTTATTCGACCCCTCCTGCCCACCTTGCAATAATGGGTACCTGACTTCGAGTTGGGGAAGTAAAAGCGTTTTGAAAAGGAACTGGTCACCCTACCAAAATATGCCGAAGGCCCAGGAAAATGTCTCACCAACAAGGCAATCCCCAATGTCCGGATCGGATGCGGGAACAACTTTACTTTTTAATCACCACTCCACATCTCTCCAAGCCCTAGCAAGGCATCTTGCCCTTACCCTTTGAGCTAAAACCGAACCCTGCTTATTTCTAAACTCAAACAACTTCTCAAGAATTAATCTAATTATCCCTCACCCCCCTGTAGACCCAAACTGTGCCATACCACCACCCCCTTCACAATCCCAAACCTCATCCCGCCCTCAACTTTTTCCCTCTCAGAGAGTGAATATGAATTCGATCATTTTCTTCTCCAGACACGAAAGAGGAAAGAGGGAATCAAAATATGTATCTATCCCTTTTGGGGGAGGCGGGTTGCTGTTGTTGTTTTTGTTTGTTTGTTTGTTTTGTTTTTTAACTTATTCTCTAAAAAATATTATTTGATTTTTTTTTTAATTTTAGGGGGGGGGGGGGTGGCTGGGTCATTCAAAGTAGTCTCGTGCGTCATTTTTGTCCTTAAAAATGCACCTGTTTACTAGTTCTCCTTCTTAAATCGTTATTGTTATCGTTATAATAGAGCAAAAGTGAAGTTTTGTAATACTGTCAACATTTAGTATTTATGCCACAGGGAGATGTTACATATGTATACAATTTGCTGAATGTTTACTGTGGCAGCAACCATTCTGGAGCTGTAATGTGATTGAACTGATGTCGGTTTGATATTTGTTCAGCAAGCTTTTCTTTTCGTCACCCAACCAGTTATAGCTAGTACGCTGGTGGAACAAGAATCTACTCCAAATTTACAACATCACAATAAAGATGACAAACCATGCACAAAATTGGTAAAACAAAGAGACTAGAGCTGTAATTCGGTTTCTTCACACAAAGGGGGAAAATTCCACTCAAATTCAGACAGAACCTGAGAGTGTTTATGATGAGAATCTTTAAGCAAGTCAGAGGTCTGCCATTGGTGCAATTTATCTAAAGAGGTGCGTAAAATTTACACGATAAGTAAATTAAAGACCATCATCTGTCTGTTAACAAAGAAAAAAAAATGCCGAACGCATTTAAAAACACATCCGTGATGACCGGAAACTCAAAATTGGAGCACTGTACTTTACTTGTATCTCAATCAGGACGAGAACTTCGTTTTCCGGTCATTGTTATTTTGTCTATTTCTCGTAAGTTCACAGTCCATCAAAACATCATTTAATATTCTTTCCTTCTTCTTTTATTCTATTTTTTTTTTCTTGAATTGCTTCGTGTGTGGTTCCATTCCTTCTTCCTGTTATTCCATAATATAAAAAGTTGTTATCACTACCATGACGTGTTTGTTTTCAATATTCGTCCAATAACACTCACAAGAAAAGAATATAAAGCCAACAGGATATCAGTTAGTTATTACACCGTGAGGAAAACGTTGATCCTTGCGATAGTAAACAAGGCAGTTCCTTGTTTGTCTCCACAATCCTGTTCGAGGAGGAAACATTCATCATTCCGGTCCCCAGACCGGACACAGCGCCCGCTCGGCGCACAGATCGATACACGTTTACGTGGTACGGTATTGCTTCCTCCCACTCATGGAATCACCGTTTAAAACAGCACGTGATGAAATCAGTGAAGCGAGGCCCGCGTTGGCTGGCTTTGTTTTCTCATATCTTCGTTTTGATGAATTGATTATTTCCCGATGCGCACGTTTTTGGGGGTGTTTTTATTGGTCTGATAAAACATAGAGGTTTGTTTTCGTCTGGTATGTCGTCTGCTTTGTGAATGCGTTGGCATAGGACAAACTTTTACGAGCAACAATGGAGAAGGCGGTGGCCTGTTGTGGCAAGGAGTGAGGCACCAACGGAGGAACGCGGCCAAGTTGACAGGTGATGGACACAAAGCTTTAAAAAACGAAAAAAGAAAAAAAAATTGAGGAGGGAAAATATGAAGTAGTGCAGCCCCCCCCCCCCCCCCCCCCCCTTTATTTTTTTAAATTATTTTTTTTGCACATATTGGGTCAATTAACAGGGAAGTTCATCTTTTTTACTGATTTTCAAAATACTTAAGTTAGGTTGTTTTTTCTCTTGTTATTTCTTGAAACATGTACTCATGCTTTAACACTGTTCCCGTTATTTATGTCAAACACAGGTGAGTCCGCTTACACCGAACACTGTTAAATCGAAACCAGTAGTAAAACTATAGAAAATCGAATTCACGATTTTTTTTTATTCTCCACCATTTGAGCAGTATCTCCAAAATGAAAATACGATGAAACTGAAAAAAATCCGGTGGCTCGAAGATTTCTGTTTAAACAGACTCCACTGTATATACAAGACGTGAACGTCTATATGCATTACTTGCTTGCCAGCTAGTTTATTTACATTTTTTCTTTATCCATTTATTTGCCCTTTCCTCCATCACTTTGTCGTCTTATGGATACTGTTGCCTTGAACATTTTTAATGGTCTGTTTATCATGTTTTGTTTTGTTTTTATTTAGGCTCCATAGAAGTACAGGCCTCTGTTTAACGTGTTCTCTGGATGGAGAGAATGGTACTTTTAGACGTATATTGGGCTATTTCTCTGCTTATTTCTCCATCTATTTCAGATCCATTAGTTTCACAGATGGGTAAATTGTGTATTCATTTCTACACCTCTCTTTGCAAACATTAATTGTAAAGAATCTCTGTGCAGCGTACACGCGCCATAAGACGACCCAGTGACAGTTTGTAAGTAGGTGACCGTGATGTGCCAGCTCAGTGGGATGTTTGGAGGTCTCCCGGCGAGCAGATGTGAGGAGCGTCTTGTCCTTCCCTTGTTGGGCTCATCCGCCGCCCGCCCCCAACTCGTCTTCACCCTCATCCACAACTCCCCAACTCCAACCACCAGTCCGCCCCCACACGACCCCTTCCCAACGCCCACCCAGCCCCCACCACGACTCTACCCAACCCTACCGACCCCCACCCTGTGTAGACGAAGCAGTCTCGTGCCAGCGCCCTGTTTTCTTACTTCAATAATTGATCACTTTGCACGCGCGCACCAACTCGTGGGCAAGCCACTGCTGCTCCTGATCGATCGCTACAGCTTCGATCCCAGAGCGGTCCAATGGGGAAACGAGATTAGCTTCCGTTTTCTTAAGCTGTGCACAACAGTTTGGACCCCGCAGGCTTATTTGGGGGTGACTTTCTCTTGGAAAAAACGCGGGAAGGGGGGAAGAGAAAAAAGGAAAGAGGGGGGGGGGGAGAGTGCTGAAGGTCATTTTCTTTATTTAAGGGCGAATTTTGTTGTAAGTTTTCGGGGATGCTGGGTTTGGATAGGAAAGATGATTCACAACGTTTCACCAAGATCAGCATTTTGGTTGCCATGGAAACACAATGATTTTGAACTGTTCTTTACTATACAAGAATCACTTCAATTGAAATATGGATTTTGTGGCAATTTGACAGCAGTCACTACGCAGTCCACTGTTTCTAACATTTGAAAGCTCACTAGAGATTTTGTTTAGATATTTGAAAATAGTTTTATCTACGAATTTTTATTGTTGGCTCTAAATTGAATGGCAGTCTTTTCATTTAAAATGTATGCACTAGGGCCTTTTTTCTAAGCTGGTTGGTGGAGTATAGATTATACTTAAGTTGTGAGTGTTATTGTTACGTTTCTTTGAACGAAACGATAATGTATACAATGCTGTTGTTCAGGCGCTGCGCTTGTAAAGAAAAGGTTGAAAACTTGGCTGAAAGTAGTGGAAAAGAAATGTCTGACTTTAGCCAAAAATACTTGTAAATTTTAAAAAACTTGAAGTATTCGTTTTGACCCTTTTGTTGTCAAACCTTTTTCCTTGTCATGGAAGGTTCCAATTTGTGACCCTAGAGAAAGTATGTAGTTCACACGAGTGTCACTCTATCATTATGTATAATAACTGTCTTCTTTTCGCTCGGCAGTCATGAGTAATGTGTGCTGCTTTTTTTTCGCCTAGTCTACCCAAAACGATTATTCTGTTGTTGTTGTTTTTTCATTATACTTTGTTCTCTTGTGGAGATAGTGACTGTCATGTCGCAGCTTGTCCAGGATAATAATATATACAGTGGAGTCATAAACCGAACACTGTTATTTCGAAAACAGTGGTAAACTGAAGGAGAATAAAATCCCCAGTTTTCTTTTTCTCCTCTATTTGAGCAATATCTGTGATCCAAAAACCCTGCAAAACCAAAGAAACCAGACGATTCCCGCCGATTTCGGTTTAAGGGGACTCCACTGTTGACATGTTTTATTGTATTCCGTCTATACGGTTGTGAATGCTGGGCAGTCACTAAAGACAATGAAAATGTAACAGAAGCAACAGAAATGTGGTTTCATAGGTGATTGTTGAGAATTTTTTGGAAAGAAAAGAAATCAAAGGACGAAGCACTTGAAGAAGCCCACGTGGGCTGCTTGCTTATAAAAACTACCAGGAAAAGACAAGTACAGTTACTGAGACACGTGAATACACATAAAGTACGATTAAGGCCTTGAACATCTAATTCTCACAGCAAAATTGAAGGCAAACGAGGTAGGCGTAGGCCCTGAGCGACCTACTTGTAAAGATGGATGACGGGGAAAGGTCAGGATAATGTTGCTTTTTTTGGATTATCCGAGCAAAGGAATGAATGGGGAGCTATGGTCGTCAATATTTGTCTCAGATCTGGCACTTGCTGCTAATGAATAAAGCAACATTGATAGCAACATAAGAACATTGACTGGCCTGGATATGGCAGAATGTGCAACGGCAGCTTGCGACTGTGAATGATGGAGGGTCATTACACGTCAACCTCTGAGTCAAAGATGATACCTCCAGGTATCCAGGAAGATGGACACTTAAATTAGGGGTAACATTAATGGTGTCATCTAAACATGGTTCTACCTGTGCACCCCCCCCCCCCCTCCCCCATTCCCCTCTTTCCCCCTTTTTTCAAGTATATGTGATCTCCGACTTGATATCCGGATTTTTGGAAAGATGTGATGGGGTATCCTAAAGAGGAGTCATTTAAACTCTTTCTCTTTTCGTTCGCAAGGGGCGGTAAGCCGAACTTTGGGAGAGAGGAGGCGCTTAATAAATCCCGACTTTCTAGATTTTAAATGTTTTAGTGGAGATGACGTTATCCATCTGTTTGTATCTTTGCGCTTTTTTGTGTTCTTGTTGCTCTTAATGTTGTTGTTGTTGTTGTTGTTGTTGTTTTGACTGCTGTTGTTGTTGTTATTGTTGTTGTTGTTGTAGCTCTTATTGCTGTTCCTATTGTTTGTGGGGGGGGGTTTGCTGCTGCTGTTGTTATTTTTGTTGTTGTTTTCATGTTCTTGTTCTTGTTCTTGTTGTCGTTGTCGTTGTTACTGCTGCTGCTGCTGCTACTGCTGTTGCTGTTGCTTTTCCTGATATGCTACAGTTGTGATTGTGGTGGTAATGGTGCTGCTGCAGCTGTTGGCGGTGGTTCTTGCTCTGTGTTTGCACTAGGGGTAAGGGGGGGGGGAGAACCTTTGTTGTATATTTTTAGCTCCGAGAAACTATGTGAAAAGGAAATAGATTACAGTCAAGAAACTATTTGTGTCCAATTATGTTCCTCTTTGAACGTGTTTTAGTTTTCTTTATTGCATGCCAAATAACCATGAGTCTTTTTTGCTTGTTATTTTTAAAAATAAAGAAAACATAATAATTGCAAAACATTAACTAAAAAAGCAGTAAATTCCATTTGTTATCCTAACACCAACGATGGGAAGGCCAGACAAGTTCTGAAGTTTAAATATCTCGGATTCATGATTACTTCTAGTGACTAAAGAATCAGAGAAAAACAGAAGAGAAGAGTTGTAATAAATAAAGACATTATCAGTAAATTGAGTCTAATCGATTAAAAAAGCATCTCAATGACAAGAAAAATCATGATAATAAAAGGCTACACACTATAGTCAAACCTTCTGTATGGCTGTGAAAGTTGAGAATATTTCATAAAGAAAAGATGGAGAAAATAACTGAAGGTGACTGAATCGAGGATTCTCTGGGGGCTGTTAAGAATTTCATACACATGTACAAGGAAAATAAGTTCTAGCTGAAAGAAATTCAAGTGGGTGGTTGGCTGGTGCTCTGGTGTGGTTTGCTTCTTCTTTCCTGTCAAACATCTATCGTCCTTATCTCCCCTTCTTCTTTTTTATGTTTGTTACTCTCTTGTAACAGCTCTAATTTTCTGGCGCTCATATGACCTTATGCAGTTGCGAGCGCCGTAAAACTTCTACTAAAACTTTTTTTAAAAATAAGAAATTCAAAATAAAAGCAGAAGGCAAAAGAGGCAGAGGAAGATCAAGAATCATTCATTCACTTAGAGAACTTGAAGAAATGGGTGACGGGGAAAAACAGGATAACAATCGGGTTTGTTTGTTGTTGTTGTTGCTTTGTTTGTTTCTGGTTTGTTTATGTTTTTGTTTATTTGTTTTTTGTGTTTTGTTTTTTGTTTGTTTTGATTCGTGAGTTTGAAAGTAGTCCTCTCTCTCAGAGAACGCAAATGATAACATGGAGGCAACATTTTCACCATTAGTAACCTCATGTAACATGTTTATATCTAGGGAGTAGAGAAAAGACGACAGAGGTGAAATATCGTGACCATTCCTATTGATGGTCACAGAAGTTGTCCTATCTTACGATATTATTAAAATATTAAAGTTAGGCCCAAATTTAAATTGATTTCTAACGCATTCGTTTAGAAAGACGACTGTGAGCTATTAAAGTAGAATCCAAACTTTAGATAAATGTTGGGGCTCTCGTGGCCTAGAGGTTAAGGTGTTGGCCTCTCATTCAAAGGTCCCGGGTTCGAATCCGGGTAGCGACCAAAAAATTTTCTTCTCTAAAATTGTCTCCTTTCACCTCCTTTCCTGCTCTCTAGCAGTATTCTGTCGTCTGCTTTCGTCTCCTCTTTCTGCCCCCACCCCCTCACCTCCCTTGCCCCCTCCTCTGGGCTCCTGACTCTTTCTGCAGCCTTTCTACTGTTACTCCTTGACTCCTTCTTACAGCTGTCTTTCTGCCACACCCCTGATCTTCTGGTAGGAAAGATCTACACCTAGCCTTCTCGGACAAGGGCGAAAAATCTCGGAGGGCCCGTGTGCAAGTTGCGCACGTTAAAGATCCCTTGGTGGTCTAAAATCGATAAGAGTAGGCTTCGGCCGCCACCCGGGCAAAATTCAAAATTTCCTACCAACGAAAAAGTATTAGGTGTGTCCCGCGCGCTCATGATCATATGACCTTATGCAGTTGCGAGAGCCGTAAAACCCTATACTAAACAAACAAACAAGATACATTTTCTGAAAACAGTGCTCTATTTTCTAGTATCAGTGCTACTCTCATTTTTTTTTCGCACCAGTTTGCACAAAAGTTTTACCATTTGTTCTTTTCACTATGCAGATTAATGAGATAGAAGGAATTTGATTTGAGAAAAGGAATCAATTATAACTTATTTAACAATATGGCCAGCGAGTTACTTAAACAAATTCATGGGTTCAACTACTCTTTTCAAAAGGCACGACAACTTTTCTACTTTTCTATTTCTTAGAATGAAAAGCTTGAGATTTGATTACAGCGTTGTTAACAGGCAAAGACACAGAACCTGTGTGTAACATTCTTCTTTATTCGTTTTTAGTCACGCTTACTCCATTTCACTGATGTAAGAAAGAAGTTATGAGTGTTCGTATATAGAGTGTCTCTAACTTAAAGTTAACAGATAACAGAAAACAGAAAACCCAGATAACGTCTACAAGCAAACATACACTTTTCACAATCGCAACATCTTGTCTGCAGAGGAAACACAGAGCGTGTTTATAAACTTCAAATAATACATTATGAAAACATATTCTATCATTTTACAAACCCCATATTTTGTCTATATGCAAACATATTAAGTTATTTATTCGTCTCAAATGGCGTCTACTTGCATTATTTACAAGCCCCAAAGATTGTCTACAAACAGACATGTGGGACTATTCACAAACCCCACTTCGCGTCTACAAGCAAATGCTCTGCATTTTTTACACGCCCCAGATGTCTGTGAGCTAACATAATGCATAATTTACAAGCCACAGGTCATGTCTACCTGCAACCATATTGCATGATTTACAAGCTTAAAATCTGGTCTACGTGCAAACATATATTGCGTTATTTACAAGTCCCATGTACTGTTTTTGAGCAAACTTAATTCGGTATTTTCAAACTCGAAATTGTGTTTATATACCGCCACCCCCCTCCCAAAAAATTACCCCACCCCCCCCTCCCCAATTTGCACCCTTTTTGATAAGTATTGTTCCCGCTTCCTTCCTTTCCTTTTTTTTTTCTTCTTTCATCTGTTTTCTAACCACTCATCCAAACACCCCGCCTACGTTATGGACGGTTTGTTGGAATCACACTTTAACCTCCATAATAAAGGGTGAAAAGGCTTTAGCTGCTTTGTGTCTACTGTTGTCGTGTGTTTGCTGCTTTGAGATTAACAAAGATCTTCATGCCCTATTTTGCACGTCGCTCGTGCGTCCTGATAAACAATACCAGTAGCAAGCTGTCGCTCAATGTATAAAACTTCAAGTGCCCCCGCGATTTTTACCGAGCGAGAGAAAGCGAAATCGTTTTGAACATGTAAAGTGCATATAGCATTTGCAGTGCCCTATTTGTATACAATAAAAGATCTTTTTATCCGTTTCGATGGGTAACATGAGCTGACGCCTGGGTATGAGTTTTAGTATAAAGGTGGTTAGCGGGTGTTTGGAAAGACTGAGCTCCTGTTGCTCGGTTCTTTTTAGATAAGTTTGTGGTATTAGGTCTCTTTAAGCTTCTATGTCTGGATTGGGGGCATCAATCAAACAACTGATAAATGAAAAAATCAGTCTGTTCATCAATCAATCAATCATTCACTCCGTGTGTTAATGAATGGTAAGATGGATGAGTAGACGAGATGTTACCTGTTTTGAAATAAACAACATGACTTTAGTTTATATTGTTAAACAGCACACATGTCGTACCATAAGGACAATACAATGGTGTGTACAATATAAACAATCAAGTCACAGGAATGAACGTTTCCAAAACGGTGACTGTTCGATTCTTTTTTTTTTATCAATAAGTTAGAGAGCGGACCAGAACAAAAGCAGATCAAGATAAACATTATAAAACCAACAAAAATGAGGATCATTGCAAAGGTCAGAAGGGTTAGTATTGACAGGTAGCGGTGCCAATATTATATGAATAGTCTGACACTGTTAATTAAAGTGCCGTGAATGAAAGGATGCTCTGTCTGTGAACGTATGTTGGTACCACGGTGTGTGTGAGATTGGGTTATTTTAAGTGCAATGGGAATAATATAGCCGATTGCAAGAAAAAAATGGAGCCCTCAGTTGGGATAAGTAACTTGTCGGGTGGAAATCCACTCATTGTGCATAGTTATCAAGTTAAGACAGAAGCCAATAGAGTGAGGTACCTCAATGGAAGCGTGAACGATTTACAGAATTGACTGTCCATATCGTTGAGAGTTTTAGTTTTAGTAGAGGTTTTACGCGCTCGCAACTGCATAAGGTCATATGAGCGCCAGAAAATTAGAGGTGTTACAAGAGTGTAACAAACATAAAAAAAAGAAGGAGAGATAAGGACGATAGATGTTTCATAGGAAAGAATAAGCAAACCACACCAGAGCATCCGCCAACCACCCACTATTGTCGAGAGGGAATGCTGTAGAAGAAGATCAAGAAAAAGTACCCTGGGGGGCTCTCGTGGCCTAGTGGTTAAGGTGTTGGCCTCTCATTCAAAGGTCCCGGGTTTCAATCTGGATAGCGACCGAAAAATTTTCTTCGCTAAAAATTGTCTCATTTCACATCATTTCCTGCTCTCTTGCAATTTTCTGTCGTCTGCTTTTGTCTCCTCTTTCTGCCCCCACCCCCTCACCTCCTTTGCCCTCTCTTCTGGGCTCCCGACTCTTTTGGCAGCCTTTCTACTGCTACTCCTTGGTTCCTTCTCAATACTGTCTTTCAGCCACACCCCTGATCTTCTGGTAGGAAAGATCTACACCTAGCCTTCTCGGACAAGAGAGAAAACATCTCGGAGGGCCTGTGTGCAAGTTGCATACGTTAAAGATCCCTTGGTGGTCTAAAATCGATAGAGTAGGCTTCGACCGCCACCCGTCAAAATTCACAAATGTCCTATTTGTTGTTGTTTTTTTGCTGTTGTTGTTGCTGTTATTCTTATTGTTGATAATGATGATGGTGAAGATACATTCGTAATCACACGTTTCCTCTTCCTTTTTCAGACTTGCATACATGCAACGGCGGACGAATACAATCACTCATGGAACTCTCTCTCTCTCTCTCTTTCTCTCTCTCTCTCTCTCTCTCTCTCTCTCTCTCTCTCTCTCTCTCTCTCACTCACTCTCTCTCTTTCTCACTCTCTCTCTGTCTCTCTCTCTCTCACACACACACACACACACACACACACACACACACACACACATACAGACACACACAAACACACACACACGCACACACAGACACACACGATGCACGCAAACTGCAAGTCTGAATTTTACAGAATATGTTGGGGGGGTTTTCATTCTAAGTACATGCAAAATGCAATTACTTACATTTGTACAAGTATGACATTATAGAAAATACTTAAAAGCGTTGAAAGTAGAAACCTGGAAACAATAAACTCAAAGCAACCAGTTAAACAAAACAATTGCATCCTCGGAATACTGATTTATTAACCTTAAAAGCTACGTAATCAATTTTCTTATGAAGTTTTTCTTCAGTTTTCGGTTTCTGCCACTCAGAATGGAGTAACACTGGGTGCGATCTGAGAGCTAAAAAAAGCAACAACAAAAATCAACTAATCTCATTGAAAAATAAACCCAAATAAAATGTACCTCTTGCAATTGGCTCGTATAAAACGAGCATCGCTCATTATAAGGGAGAGGACTTGTCTTCCTGCTGAGAGGCTGGGGATATTGTGCATGGGCTCCAAGGTGTGACTAATTTGCATGTACTGACATCGTTCAAGGGTTACCGGTTCGAGTTGCAGCGTCATGCCTCAGTGCAAACAGGTGGGCCTTTCATTTTCATAATCTGTTCTGAGAGAGGGGAGGGAGGGGAGAGATGGAGAGAGAGAGGGGGGGGAGAAAGAGAGAGATTGAGAGAGGGGGAGGCGGAGGGGGAGGCGGAGGGGGGGGCGGAGGGGGAGGCGGGGGGGAGGCGGAGGGGGAGACGGAGGGAGAGGCGGAGGGGGAGGCGGAGACAGAGAGTGAGACAGAAAGAGAGAGAGAGCGAGAGAGAGAGAGAGAGAGAGAGAGAGAGAGGGGGGGGAGAAAGAAGGGGGTGGAGAGAGATCGGAAATTTCGATCCAAGAAATGAATACACGATATAAACGCGACTGTTGTAATAATGGCTCGGGCAGAGTTTGATCAAGCGGGATTTGAGATCAACAGAGATATGTTTATTCAAACAATAGGCTAGGGTATTGAATAATAATATTAATGCAAGGATTTCATTCGCCTTATTTTTCGACACCTGTGTGTTCGTGTTTGTGGAAAGCAATTGAGAATGATATCATGCAGCCGTATAGCACTTCTTTGACTAGAGGTAGAACTGGGATGAGACTGTAGTGGCGTATGAGTGGCAGTCTACCAGGGTAAGAGTCACGACCCCTGTTGGTGAGACGAAAGCGGACTGTTTGTATCCTGGCCATCTCGGAGGCACAGTGAACTATCGCAGGGTTGAGACATATTGTCCCAAACATGGAACAAACGAGATGGAAGAGTGCATAAATATGACGTGTTTTCAGTACTTATGAATCATGACTGTGATGTAAACAACATTCATTCCAGAATCATCTAACTACCCTTTAATTCTGCTGCAATTATGCGCATGCATTTGTTGTAATTATGTTTTGCGGCCCCATCGACATTATTAGACTGGTTATTTACAAGAAACTTTTCGATCGTAGAAATGCAGGCGAATTTAGGCTGTATTGGATACATCCCAGAAATAAAGGTTAAGGAGGGTAGAACATTTTTCTGTACGTGAAAAACACATTCAAATCCTTTGCATGCAAGGTGAAGAATTTGACCACAACGCAAAAGACGCCGGTCCTGTTTCACGGGTGATTCTTTAAGGGTTACTCAAGAGAAGATTCAGCCAGTAGAACGCTCTTCATTTTTTATATGTAAGCGTTTTTTAATAATCATTTTGATTCATTTGTCACACTCACAAGACCTATAATTTGATTAATCTAAATGGCGTGATTAAGATAGCCAAACAATTACTTCTAAAATGTATTATGTGAAGCTGTGAGTATTTTGTTGATGCCGAAAGCTAGCAGCGTGGACGAAATCGACGTGAGGTTACGCTCAGCAAGATATTACGGTAAACCAAAGAAGCTATATATTACACAAGGAGGTTACAGTAAGCTCCTTGATATAATACTAGAGCTTGCAGCAGTGGCGTCACATGTGTCAGACATCAGGGCCTTCTTACCCTCATCAGCATGGCCGGTGTGCCCTCATTTATATGAACAACCTGAGTCCCCACCCCACTCCCCACGAACTCTCGTATATAAAACACCACCCTACCTCCATATTTCAGTTCAAGCTTGTAGATTTCCTTCTGAAACTGCCGAGACGCCTCCACGTAAGTCTCCAAAAACACTCCCCAGTCCTTTGAACTACCATGTCTTGCTCTTGAGGTTCAGTGCCCCAGAGTGGGCACACGCAGCCCCCGTTCGTTTAACTACAGGACATCACTGCTCCGAACTCTAGTGCTAAATCATAACCTCTTTGTGGTAAACGAGTTGGCCCCTCCAGTTTAACATCCCTATTCCTTCTGACCACACAAATACTGAAATCAAGCTTCCCGGACAAACCAGATTCTAGAATGCCTCTGTTGTGACCTCGATCCAAGAATACTGTTACATCGCATCGCATCGCATCGTAGCCCAGCCTGATTCCAGCTGAGTGACACAGATTGTGCCTTACAATCAGAAACAACAGCAACTATCCTATCAGGGGCCAGCAAAACATCATGACCCCGCTGAGCTGATTCTACAGACCATACGTTTCCAGCAAACCTGTTGCTTTGCAATTAAGGTCACAATTCAAGGTCGTTTGACTTGTGTTTGAATTTTGTCCCTAATATTGATCTTGACTCATTTTTAATCAGTTACGGGTCATGAAAACAGTGAAGTGGGCAATGGTTCGTTTTGGAGATTCAGTTTACAAGCAGTTTCCAAAGCGACCCCCTGCATTGGAAAAATAGCAACATCTGGTAAGTTTCACTTGTTTACAATTAACACAAGGACTTCACCATAAATGGGATCTGCTAGTTAAGGCACAAGTGACTTAGAGGTTCACTCAGGTATGACACTTAGATAATACCTCATATTTTGCTCTTTGAAAAATCAAACAACAGAATTGATGTGAGCTTTGAAACATAATCGTGTGAACGGGCCATGGATGTTTAATGATTGTTGTCCTTAAAATACGAGGGCTGTCTAAAAAATAATAGGAAAATGGCCATATTCAAATAACTCTAATGCTTTTTAATTCTGTACAAATAGTTTTAGCAGTTCAGGGAATACAAGATTTGGATGCACTTTCTAAAAGAACTAAATGAATGAGGCCATTAAAGTATTATATTACATCAAAACAAAGGTGGAAACCACTCTACGATATCATGCTTTTTATGTCTAACTAGGTATTTATGTATGCACTAATTTGCATTTTATGTACACTCATCTGTTTATTATAAAAGTAGATTTTTTATCAGTGCTCTTGCGTGTCAAACTGTGCAAAATCTTTTTAGTAAAGGTTTTTCCTAAGCTTTTCTCGATTGTGCTTGTGTCTGTCGTACCTGTTTTATTGTAATACACATTGATCATTTTGTCGAGATTAAATAGGGCAATATAAATGCAATTTATAATTATCTCATTCGTTATTTCAAAATTGGTCAATGAAAGAGAGAAGAGATGTAATTTGGTTCTTCACGCCAAAGGGAAAAAGCCCATTGATAGTGATTTTCAGGGAGAACTTGAAACTGTTTATGATGGATATATCTTAAGCAGGTAGTCTACTTTTTATGCAATCTAAAGATAGTCATATAAATCTACCCGATTAGCAAATAAGAGGCCATCATCTGTCTGCCAACACCAAAACAAAAATATTGAGCCCCTTGAAAAACTTTTGTGATGACAAAAGGCTTAAAGTTCGTGACATTGTGACATTGTTGATACTTGTCGTAGTAGTAGTAGTAGTAGTAGTAGTAGTAGTAGTAGTAGTAGTAGTAGTAGTAGTAGTAGTAGTAGTAGTAGTAGTAGTAGTAGTAGTAGTAGTAGTTTGTTTATGGAA
>NW_004797481.1:905374-938780 GCF_000002075.1 Aplysia californica | reverse complement strand
GGCCGCCCGCTTTCTCCCTGTCCCTCGTTGTCCTCGTGAGCCTCTTCGTTTTGTTTTTTCTGATCTTGGTTTGTTTTCCATTCCTGCAGCGTTGTCCCGCATTTCCTTCGTGTTTCACTAGTTCTTAATTCCTTTAGCATCTTCTTCCTTTCTTTCTCTCCTAAATGTCCGCACTTTCTCTACTCCATTTTCTATACTCTTTTGTTTTGCTCCATTCTTTTTCAATATAAAGGCAAAGCCCACTAGACACAAATAACTTCCTTTGCCTGCTTTGAATCCTTTCCAAATTTAGAATACGTAGAGGTACAAAGATCTTTGAGAGCGACTGGGGCAGTAAATGAAGATCGTTGTTCATTATTTGAAAATTAATTTGGTTTAAATGTGGCATATGTACTGCGTCTGGCGAGTAAAGATGATTCACCCCGGTCGGGTTGTTGGTTGTCTTGGAAACACATACATATTGAAAATCATTTGTAAACAGATAGTTGGTGTGGGTTTTTGTTTCTTGAATGCTTTTTTTTTTTCCTTTTTTTAGGTCAACGCCGACCAATTTGTGGTTTTGAAAATGTCAGCCCAAGATAGAAATCCTACTCCAGAGTTCTTTTTCTGGGTTATTTGTTTGTTTTTTTTGTGTGTTTTTTTGTTTCTCTTTGTTTTTGTTTTTTAATTAATGTATTTATTCTTTTTGATCCTCCAGATTTTTCCCACATTTATTTTTGCTGGTATATGAGCTTAGGGTGAGATCGATATTTCCCAAAGCCTGTACAAAGAACAGTCTAAATGCCTCCTCAACCTTTTTGTAAAGCAGCAAAGTACGCTTGTGCTACACGTCTAAACACCAAATTATTTTGTTCTCTTCTTCTGTCCAGAAAGAGATCCGAATTTTTTGTGAATTTTTTTAAAACTGACAACATTTTAAAAATTCGGCTGTTGTTTTTTATGTAGCTTTTTATGTGCTGGTCGTTTTGTGTGGAGGTTTTTTTGTGTGTGGAGGTTTTTTCTTAGGGGGGGGGTTCTTTTTCTTGTTGCGGGGTTTCTTTTGTGGGGTTTCTTTTGTGGGGGGGGGGGGGGGTTTGTATGTCTCTTTCTTTTTTTCCCCTTTGTTTATCTATTTGTTTTTTTCATCTCTTTTTTTAAGGGGGGGGGGGGTGTTAGGGGTATTTTAAAACGGAAAATGTGCTGCATTTGAAATCAAGTGTGCAAAGAAAAGTTGGTTCTGGATAAAGTCTGTTCTCCCTCGTGACCAGAAAAAGTTTGATATTTCCCAGCAGTTTTTTAACGCCCTTCAAATCATAAATAGGTCAGTTCGATTTGTTTAAAGTCAGACTCTTGCAAATATTGTCTAGTATTTATCTGTTATTGTCTACCTTTTTTCTGTTGCATTTTGCCAAAACCTAGAGCCGTATTTTAGCCCATTCGTGCACGATGCACGTAGTGCTTTACGTTGGTAATGAGCTTTCTGTGTTGAGAATGACAGTGAGCTCAAGGCAAGTCGTACAAGGATTACATCTTTTTGTTCAATTTTCCTCAAATCCCTTTGAAAAAGGGTAGTGTATGCGCGATGGGAAATATTGATTCTTGAGTGTGGTTCTTGATTACATCGAATGTTATTTTCTTTATAGCCCATTCTAACGACAACAGGAGCCAGCTCAATGATATGTCTACTGATGACAAAGATCGATTTTTTAAAAACCCATATTACTTCGAATTGCTTTCTAGTCAGGACAAGCGACTTAATGCTAGCATCATCATCCATTAGAAGTGGCTTCCGTGTGCTTTTTAAAAGTTCTTTTTTGTTTATCTTTTCTGTATTAAAACAATTACAAAAGAAATGAACACCCCCCTCTCTCTCTCTCTCTCTCTCCCTTTCTCTCTCTCCCTCTCTCTCTCTCTTTCTCTCTCTCTCCCCCTCTCTCTCTCTATCCCTCTCTTTATCTATCTATCTATCTATCTATCTATCTATCTATCTATCTATCTATCTATCTATCTGTCCAACTTAACCCACAATGGGCTTATTGTTTTCATGACTTTTAAGCTACCTCTTACATGAATGAGACCAAACATAATAGGAGCCCTATAAACAACCAAATCATTCAGTCATCTTTAATATCTTTTTCCTAATCCAGTAGATGAAATTAACACTGAAGTGAACAGCTCTGAAAGACCATGCACCCGTGAAGTGAAGTGGTGAAATTATCTTAAATGTGCAACTCAGATTTCATAAAACTCTCAAGAGTTTGCTAGTTATAGCCATTTTTTGAAGGTAAAGATAGTTGTTGCAGAAAATAAAATCCTGGAAATTTTTGTGATGTTCAGTTAAATAAGTGTTATAATTGATCAAAGGAAAGTTTATCAGCGTACTTCGATTCGAGCCGGTAAGTATGTGTGTATTATGTCTCATTTGAATATCTGACCTACTTCTCTGCACCTAACAACTGTAAAAATTACATTTTCCGTCTTATTTTAAAATGTACATATGCAAAGAAAGAAAAAGAAAATTATTTTTGAACGAAATTGTTTTCATTACCAATTTATAGCAAGAAACTTCAATTCTAAAAAAGTATAGCAGAATTTGAGTAATAATTTTAGTCAATTTGGTAAAGATGACAGCTACATTAGTAACATCATCTACTAATGCAAATTTGAAATGCAAACAAACAGTCACAGCATAAAAATTATCATAAATTTGTAAGGCTCTTATGTCAATGATATTATACCTAAAAGTTATTAACATTCAGTAGTTATTTATTTTAGACGCAAACAACAGATTCAACTCCACCCATTTGCATATTTGATCTACTTTTGATAAATATATGAAATTTAACGGCAATTCATCAGAATCAAGTCCACAAGTAGAAGCACTAATCTGGATAAATTTGATACAAATATAAGATTTATATCCTCCCATAACCATCGAACGTTTTTATTCGATTTTCATAACAAAAGCTTTCCTTTCCAAATTATCTTTGAAGCAGCCAGTTCTGAAATAATGTGTGGCAGTACGATTCTCAAATACATTAAGTGGTAAAATAAAAATATACCAAACGTGCACTTACATTTCACACAACACGTCTATTTCTACCAATGCTGACCAACAAAAGTGTACTTGCTGACTGAAAAACACGACATAAAAAAGACTTGAAGCGCTATTTTTTGCCGTCTTTTAAGTTCTGTGAGCATTTTGCACTGGTTAACCTGAGAGCAAAAAACAACAAGAGCACACGCTTTGCTTGTAGTTTTTCTGGGAATTCAAGAAGCACAAATCAAGGAAAACAAGAGACGAGTTCTGTTTCTTTTGTTTTGTGGCTGCTTTGTTTTGTTCTGCAAGATATCTTTCTGGTGGGGCGGGGTAAGTGGGGATTGCTTCGACAAAACAAGATGTTTTGGATTCATTTAGCTCCTTGAAATTAGTGGAGACAGTCAGAAAGAACTCATAAAAATCTGACATCTGGCAGTGACACGTCTATGATCCTTTTCAGCACAGGGTTCTAGAGCCAGGGGTTTTTTTCCGCAAAGGGTTACAATAACAAAAAGATTGTTGAGGCATATTGACCCAATGGAACAGAGGGACTAAAGAAGGGAGGCGGATAAATATAGACATCATTTTGAAAGCTTGGGACTCTTTATTCATCGAACCACGAACGCAATCATCAAGGCATTGTTATTTTGTTTGTTTTTAGGGGTGGGGTGTTTTCGGTGTGTGTGTGGGGGGGGGGGGGTGAATATGTTATTGTTTTGGGTTTTGTTTTGTTCTGTTTTGTTGGCTTTACATTTCCAGGGGGGGGGGGGGCTAATTTTTATAATTTGTTTTGTTGTTCTTACTACTTTTATGTCTTTTCTCCATTGATTTATTTTGCTGTTGTTCTTGTTCTCGTAACTGTATTTATGTGTTTATTTAGTTATTTATCAGGTGATGGATTGTCCCCCGGATTTTCAGAATCCAACCAGTTCCCAGTAACATGGGTGTCAAACAGTACTTTAGCCTTCACGTAGAAGCTTAAGACATTTTAATTTTTTTTAAATATGAAGTGGCAGAGGCTGGTTCTTGATATTTAGACCAAATGGAGTAGGAAGCACTACTTTTTGTTTTGCTCCCAAGTCTCAGTCGATCTTCCGATCCTCCTTTTTCCTAATGCAACAAAAATTAAGCACTGGAAACAGATAAGTGATAGAGAATTGCAGGACGGAACGTTGTCTAGCGCAAGGGTGGGGGGGGGGGTTGAAGAGCCTGTTTTCTCACAAACAGAGTAGAGCTACTCCCGCACACAGTTAAGGTGATGTCTTGTGGGCCAGATATACTAGAAAACAACACTTGTCGCTACAATGGCATTTTGGAATTTTGAAAGATATGTAGGTTAAGTACTATATCCCTGAATTAGATTTTCGAAATGACTGTACGTGCCTCTAGAATATTATTCCTTTAAACCAAAATCCCATTTAAAACCGGAAACTGCTTTGAGAAATTCTGTGTCTCGTTCGTATTCTCACAAAGGAACAGAAATGTTTACTCACGAGTTCGCAACCTTTGTGTGTGTGTGTGTGTGTGTGTGTGTGTGTTTGTTTGTGTGTGTATGTGTGTGTGTGTTTGTTTGTGTATGTGTTTGTGTGTGTGTGTGTTTGTGTGTGTGTGCGTGTGCACGTAAATGCGCGTGTGTGTCTGTCTGTGTCTGTGTGTGTTTGTGTGTATGTCAGATACTTCTATTACTGAAAAAAATAAGATAACTCCCACCCAGTCTAGTGAGGTAAAGCGAGTTTACTCTTCAGGTGTAGCAGAATAACGGATAAAGACTTCAATATTGTCTATATCATTTTCAATTCACAACCAAAAAAAAAGTCAACACAGGCTGCTCTTTCATCCACTTCATGTAGTATTCGGTTTGGCCGTTTACGTGGGGTAGAAAGGACGTGTCTTTATATTGTTTCCAAGTTAACGTTAAACTTATTTCCCAAAGATTCGCGACATTGATCTTGTGATAAAGTATTATCTAATGCAGAGGTCATCAAGTGCGGCACGCAGGCCAGATCCGTCAACCAGGTCAGCCCGTCGGGCCCACCAACATTTAACCATGGTAGGAAAAAAATCCTTGGAAGATGTGTTTGTAACGTGCCCAGGACATGTTCGCCAAAATTATTTAATCATACCATTGAACTTAACAGTGCATATCAAACATGCTTTAATAGACTTCGTAACTTCTAGCTAATGCATCACACTCTTGTTCGGCTTTGATTAATGTGATAAATCGTTCACGTAACACATTTCCTACCGACTCGGGGGTTACCCGTTCGACCCCGGCTAACTACACACGGGCATTCAACGCTTGTACTTTTACTTCCACTGAAAGTTGCTACGTGTTATCAAAGCGACTTCCAAGGAACGATAACGAAGCTAGAAGCCTTTTCAAAGAGCTAATCTAATCCAATGTTGGTGGTTTTTACGCCGCCATTGGCCCAGTTTAGATCATTTAGGAGGCAGGCTTCCGACCTGCTTGTCAAGCTACTGAGAGGGATACAACTTCCCAGCAGAAAAACCGAGATATTCGATAAAAAATCTCTCCACTCGAGATCGAACTCAGGTCTTTCACGTTCGACAGCGAACTACCTAACCGCTACAGCACAGACGTCGATGCAAATAGCCATAATACATTACGTTAATGTGTACAATGTACATGCGTTCATTTGCATCTGTAATGTAAATATTTTTGTCCCAAATTTGTTTTAGTGAAATATTCGATATGAACATTAATCAACCCTATCCGTACGTCGGAGGTCATTTTGTACCCCATGGACTGTATTCTTCACATTTGAGAATACTTCTAGTGCGAATATCTCTTTGAAACTTTCAGTATTTCTCAAAAAATATTTTTGACAGATTGCTAAGCAAAGCGTAAGGATCGGATTAAAGAGTAAATTTCCGCTTAGGAAAGTGGGGGCACAGAGTTCTCCACGTCGTATGGATACGATAGTAAAACACGACGTACGGGTAGGTTTAGTGGGGGCACAGAGTTCTCCACGTCGTATGGATACGATAGTAAAACACGACGTACAGATCAGCTTCAGATCCTGTTTTCTTCACCCATCGTTATGGTTACTAAGAAAAGAAGACGCTGTAAGTCACGTTTTAATAAACAATGGGGAGAAGAGTACTTGTTACTGAAAACACATGTTGGTATATCCTAGACCAGGCAAACTGGCCTATTCCAGGTTCACTGTGGGATGCCACATTAAAGCCGAACTTTGGGCAAATGGCAAGGTACCGCGTGCATTGGACTGTACCGAGACTGGTGTTACAATTGTGCAAAAATGGCCATTGTTGTAAAAGATGGATTACTTTCGTAGAATTAATGGTAACTCTTTTGTCGTTCATTTAAGCGTATGGTGCGCACGCTTCACCAAGAATTTTTCACAGAGAGCAAAGAACAGCGGTTACAGTGCTACAGAATTGAGTCAGGGAGCACAAGTCTATAATGGAAACCAGCAACCAGAACGACTAGTTGCCTGATCTTATCACAAATATGGAACGAAAGTGTTGCCGTCTTCATTGAAAGAATAAAACCGTTTTCGTGGCTGTAAAATGACATCCCTCAACATAAATCGCAATTTTCGGGACAGCTACATTCCATGAAATTTGAGTTGATAAAGCACAGTTTAGACTCTTAAAGAAACATCTGCAAGAGAAAGTTTGCTGACATTGAAACGGTTAGCCGTACAAGTTACAAAACATTGAATAAAATGACAGAGGGAGAAAAAACATTTACTGACGGCTCGTGTCCTGAAAAAGTTGATTAATTTTGAAATGCAAAGTATCAGCCTATCAACAAGCTGAGTGGAGAATGGAAGAACTTGGCGAAACCGTAATAATATCAGGTCTAGAATGTTACAGATATGCGAGAAAGCTAAGAACTTTGTGTCGTATTCACTTGCTCTGGTGAGTCAACTGATCTCTCAAGAACGCCATAACTTCTTGTGTTCAGTAGTAGTAGTGTTAATTGCGGCATTCAGTGCAATTGGCATTCAGTTTGCAGCATGCACGGAAAAACAACTGGAGAAGCATTTTCAAGGAGGTGACATAAACTTTGCAAGGCTGTAACAATATGGGAGAATCAGCTTTGGTGACTTACATTTGATAAAGTGGAAACATGGCAGACCGGGGGTTTACTGGAGTGGACCAGCACCAAGTTGGAAAATCATCAACTCAAGGCTCTGTTTCTACGCTACATTATGCATCAGCAAACATTCTCTTACTTACTCTCTCTCTCTCTCTCTCTCTCTCTCTCTCTCTCTCTCTCTCTCTCTCTGTACCGTCAGATACATAAGGCGGAAAGCAGTCGACGCCACGCTTTTTTTTTGTCCCAGGCCACTTTCTCCAATTTCGGCACATCTAGGCCCTGGGTGATAGCCTCATCTCTTATTGTGCCTCTATAGCTTCCTGTTGGTATTCCCCGCTTTCTCTTTCCAGTGGGTTTCTAATGCCATGTCTGATAGGGAAATCGTGTCTTTGGCATTCTCAGAACGTGTCCCAATATCTCCATCTTCTTTTTTTTAATGGCTGTGTTGATATCTCTGGAGAACACTTAAATATTTCTTGCCTACTGAAACCAGTCATTTCTGAGGTGAACTTTGTTCGTAAACATGAACTTAATCACCCCCAGTTATGTGCTCTCCAAGAAAAACCTGATCCTGATTTCGATGACTTGCCTATTACACAGCCGTTAAGTGGCTATCTCAGTTGTGGTAAAGCCTTGCTTTGTTTTTATAAGTTCCGAAAAAAAGTATATCTTTTCTTTACCGGAAAGATCAGCCATGCCCACCGCATTGGTTCCTACACGACTATGAAAGTTCTCATTCTTGGTTGACATCAGTTCTCATATGAATTAATCATACTCAAAATTACAAGGTAAAGATAACCACCTCTGTGATTTCTGCATAATTATCAAAAGATTTTGGAGAAAGCTAGAACTATTTGAAACGCAACTAAAGGGAGGCAACTTCTCTCATGTTCACAGTTTCAAGAGTTTAACGCTAGAATCGTAGAACGTGTCAACTTTCGAGTTTCATAAAAAGGTAATTTAGGGCTTCTATGCATAATATGTTTGTGAAAGTTCGTCACTTTGGCCGCCTAAAACTTCGAAACCACTTCACTTTCGAATTTGACCAAATTAATGGTGGTTCAGAATTATTTAAATGGTGTACAGTTATATTGAGGAGCCTGAAGTCATTGTAGTTTAATTTTCAGTTTTTCATTAGTTTCCTCGAGATCTAATCTTGGGAAAGTCCGTCTTCTAAAATGCCATTGTAAACAAGTGAGGTTTCCGTTCAATAGCCTTGAACACTGTTTCCACACCTTTGAAATTCTGGAGTGTACAACCACGAAAGCGGAATAGAGAACTAATCTATACATCACTAGATTCTATATCTAAACCTTATAACTTTTTGCCTCTCTCAGGATGTATTGCTCCATTCCAGTAGAGTAAATATAGTAGACCAATGGCTTTCAGTTGATGTTAATGCATTGACCACTCCTTTCATCGAAAGGGGGCCCAGCTAGTAAATAAAAAATTTCGGAAAAGTCGACATAACTCGCCAGAATCGAGAATGCCACCCTTCTCTTCCAAAATTGTTTGACTGAAACTTTGATGATGTATTAGTTGAACATCATATGGAGCACATTGATTAACAAGCTAATTATGATAACATGTTGAAAAAGAAGCCTAGAAGATTGTGAAGACATCAAGCCAGTTTCACAAATCTTATTGAACTATTTTTTTTACTTTATTTGTGAGAATCAGGTATATGCACACTAGGCATGTTATAAAGAATTTACTACATGAGTTATCACGGTAGATCATGATTTATCCTAGGAGTGAAATTGCCAAGTTGTAATCACGAGTTTCCTTACCAATATAGTTAAACAGTTTCTGTGATTCGTTGGCAATAGTTTAGAAAGTCTCAGACAACTATAAAAGGCCGGTCATTCCTTTGGGTGCTTCTTAATCATGGTTTGGTAAATTGATAGAGACCGTGCATTGTGGTGTTGGTTAGTGCTCCGTTCCTGCTCTAAACTGTTACTTGTGATTGTGCAATCTTAAAGTCTCTATAATATGTAGTTAACAGCGCTGTTCTGATCCGCTGTTTTCCGAAATTGTCTTTTTATTGCCTCAGCAAACATTGTTTCCAACGTTCTTCAATATTTCACACTCTCAAATTCAGATAGTCATTTCTTGTAAAACAAAATACCCTTGTTGATTGAGTTAGTAACAGAAAAAAACATTCATTCTGTTTAAATAGTTAGTTCCGAGTAGCCTTACGTAGCGGGAGATCGATATGCCTTCTTAATGGTAATAGTTTTTGTCTTCCTTGTCGGACCCCAGATTTCCTGTCGATTCATCGTCCTCTTTGGGAGGAAGGAAGGTACCTTAGCCTGGCGTCGGTGCCCTCTGATCGACCTTCTACCTCAAAGTAAGCTTTACAATCTAACCTTAAGGTCCTATCTCCATTTCACGTCTGAGGCTCTGTTTTCCATCAATAATCCAATTTGTACTCAAAATAAAGCATCGATTTGAAGTCCGATCGACAATGCTTTCATATTAGATGTTTGATTTTTTTTTTTTTTGCCCAAGTCTTTTAATTAGCACATTATTCAGGAATGAACTAGCAGTGGTAGATTTAAATCACTCACGGTGGCTTTCAAGGTAAGAAATATAAACCCACACCCCGCAAACTGATTTGCCGAAACCAATGTTGAAATGTCCCTACCGTCTGATACCACACGAATTAGAGAATTAGATATAGGTCTACAGAGTTGAAGATCTAGCAGTTTGCAGATTGCGTAACATTGCATCCGTGGCATTTGTCGAAGTACATATACTCGAAAAAAAAGCGCTCGCTCAAAAAAGAGAAAAAAAATTAAGAAGAAAAAGATTCCTCTAGCAGTATTGTTCTCAAGATCGTGATACTTTCAGAACAATAATAACATTACAGAACAATGATAACATTATTGTCATACGTCAGATCTATTTAACTGTCGAAATAACTCCTGATATCGAAAACAGTTCACATCGCTCAAATACTGCATAGTTTTAATCAATGTGGCCAGAGGTATGTTTCTTTTTCCGACTGTGAATCGAATCTAGTGGCTATCCATCCAAACAGCTGGAACCACTGTGATCAAACAATAGCCGTGTCATCAAGAACCATCAACTTAAGCATAAAAACGAATCTCTGTTAAAGAAAACCGCCCTGCTATTCTTCTTCGCAGAACACCGTGGATAAACGATGTTGACAGCTTGGTGCTTAGGAAAACCAACGCGCGGGGCCGGGGAGAATTGAGGCTTTAGGCACACGGGGAAATAAGAGGCGGATTTGTGTCAAGCTTAAAGTTTGGGGGCAAGAACTCTGCAGACGTCCTCAAAGAAGCAACCAGAACAAGGAGGACAGGTTGAGCACTGAGCCTCGGATAAATGAAAGATAAACATCGCCAACTGTTTGTTTGGAGGCCTGATGCGACGAGAGCAAGTGTCGGCGAACTTGTGTGGCATAGAGGGCGCAAGGTCTTCATTTTTGAATTTATTCGAATCCGCCTACAAGGCAAATAACTGACAAGGAGATATAGTGGTTAAAGCTATTTCCATCTTAGGAATTAGCTGTGAGGAGGGGTCACTTATGCCACGTGTCTTGAACGACAATGCAGACATCCTTTAATGGACCCTTTTGTCCACCTGATGTTTCGGGATTAGGAAACTAATGAGATTTTGCAGATTCTACACATTAAGCTGGCTCTCCAATCTCTGTCATTTTCTCAAGTGGGTTGCGTGTCGCATGCCAACATATCGATAACGTATGAACCTCCTGTTTCTGAGATTTGACACAGAGATCGAAGATGAAAAGACAAACAAAAAGGTACGTCATAATCGAGTAAGGTTTAGGGGGGGGGGGAGGGGCAAGAAAGGGACGATAAATGTATGGGAGTTCCAGAACTGAGAGCAAGAGTAGAGGACAGGGGTCTAGCAGCCGTGGGAATCTGTGTTTGTTGTCAACCGGATGCCTGCGGGATGAAGCGTTATGGTATGTGTTCATGATTATTTGTTGTAAATCGATACCCATAGACCATTATGGAAGAATTGTTTTGAACATGTCTGTCATGACATTCTGAAGCTGTGAGAAAGACGAAGATATTCAGTAAAGTAGTTTCCCCAAGTTCGAATCGAACTCACTGGCTTTCGTGAGCAATGCGAAGAGCTCACTCGTTGCCACACTTACGCAGGTGACTTGGTGTTAATCGTAGTTACATTAGTAAATTCGAACGTATTATTTCAAATTGTCTAAGAATTGTCAAAATAGGTAAAAGAAAGGTACAGAGGTAGGAAGTAATGTGATGTGATGTGGCTTGATTTAATGTTTGTCGTGATGTGATATGATGTGATGTGATTTGGTATGATATGATACGATATGATATGATATGATATGATATGATATGATATGATATGTTATGATGCGATACGATATGATATGATATGATATGATATGATACGATATGATATGATATGATATGATGTGATATGATATGATATGATATGATACGATATGATATGATATGATGTGATATGAAACAATATGATACAATATGATATGATATGGTACGATACGATATGATATGATATGATATGATACGATATGATAAATTATGATATGGTACGATATGATGTGAAAAGATATGTTGTGGTATGATGTGATATGATGTGACTTATTGGAGCAGAGGAAGATAGGGATAACGCTATCATTATATCAACGCAATCCCAAATCAGCACTCATCGCCACCATTATTTCTGAAGTCATCATTGCTCTCAGGTCCTTGACTTACATCTATATTTCTTAAATCTCTATCTGTAACAGTAGAACGTTATACTAAGTATGTACGTAATACACAATTGGACACTATCATTACGCACTTTTTTCTATTAATCAGATTTCGTCAATCTCATATAAATGGGCAAGGGAAAAAAACATGTGATAGGATAAGATAGGATATGATAGGATAGAATAGGATATGATATATGATATGATAAGATATATGATATGATATGATATGATATGATAAGCATGTATTATTAAGCCAACCCACTAAAGACAAAACAGGGGGTTAGGCATTAATATCGAAACCCTTTTATTATGTGTTTTTTTTTAAACAGTACGCACGCTTAAAGTAGTTGTCCTGGCCACTTTCCTTTATCGTTTCTTTTCTCACGTCCTGTCTATTTTCTCCCAATAATCATGTTACATTCTCAACCAGTACTTTAAGTTCAGTTCTATTGTAGCCTTGATTACGTGTGGGTGGGCTAATAAGTTTTTCTTTTGGCGGGGGCTAATTTTTAACGTAGGCGTTTTTGTACCCCCATCAATACACTATAGATCATTTAGGAGGCGGAGTTCGACAATGCCTGTCAGTGCCACGCCGTGCTGAGAGGGACACAACATCCCAACAGAGAGACCAAGATACAAGAAAAAAAATGCTCCCCACTCGGAAATAGAGCTCATGTCTCCTGTGTGTGACAGCCAAGCGCCTAACCGCTATACCTCAGACGCCAGTCATTATTTGGGGAAATAACCGCTATACCTCAGACGCCAGTCATTATTTGGGGAAATAACCGCTATACCTCAGACGCCAGTCATTATTTGGGGAAATAACCGCTATACCTCAGACGCCAGTCATTATTTGGGGAAATAACCGCTATACCTCAGACGCCAGTCATTATTTGGGGAAATAACCGCTATACCTCAGACGCCAGTCATTATTTGCGGAAATAACCGCTATACCTCAGACGCCAGTCATTATTTGGGGAAATAACCGCTATACCTCAGACGCCAGTCATTATTTGGGGAAATAACCGCTATACCTCAGACGCCAGTCATTATTTGGGGAAATAACCGCTATACCTCAGACGCCAGTCATTATTTGGGGAAATAACGGAGAGGAGACAAAAACATCCCAATTAATTCATCAATTAAAGCCATGTTGTTGTTGTTGTTGTTGTTGTTGTTGTTTTCAAATTTACGTTTTTGTCATTTCTTTTTTTAAATACTGAATAGGTTTTGCTCATTTCTTTTTTAAAATACTGAATTCGGTTTTTTAGTTCGGGGGGGGGGGGTATCATGCCCTGAACTGTGAGCTGAAATTGATTGTATATCGCTTGTTGCACGCTGTTACAAATACTTTGTTTTCAACAAGTTCTGTACGTACATAATATATTAATATGATATTTTTTTTCTTTTTAAATTTTTCTTCTTTTTTCGAGGGGGGGGGGGGCATTTTTTATTTGTTTTATTTTGTGTATATATGTTCACCTTTCCCTATCCCTTACACAGAAATTGTTTTATTTTCATGAGAAAGTAATTTTTGTTTTATTTCTTTATTGTTTCATTTTATTATTAACATTATTATTACTAGTAATAAAAGTACCTGTTCTACGAACGGAATAATAATGAAAAATTATTAGGAAAGTTAAGAAGAGGAAAAAGACTGAAAGCAGGAAAGAAACAAAACACAAATATTTTACCTTGAATTTGTCCATGTAGCACCCCCTCTTGACTACCTCTACGGGTAAGACTTCTTCTCCCTCTTCGAAGGCGTGTCATTCTCTCCTAAAGTTCCAGCTCAATCACTTTTTTTTTTAATGAGTTAGGCCTACATGGCCATTGTTGCTTCCTAGAAGAGCCTAATCTAGATTCTAGATCTAGCGTAGATCTCGAAGGATCATAAAGACATAGTCCAATAATTGAAAGAAGGAGCCTTGGCCCATAGATAGATCTAAGTTTAGACATTCACATTTTTAGCAACCGACAGGCGTCACAGATGGCATAGATTTCTAGATCTATTCAAAGTAGGGAAAATCCACTTTCAAGAATACTTTCATGATTCTTGATCTCATCTAGATTCACCTACAGCCTAGTTCTAGACTCTAGATCTATTCACAGCAGGAAAAAATCCACGTTCAATACTTTCATCATTCTTGATCTCGATCTAAGATTCACATAGATCTAGCCTAGATCTAGATCTTAGAATCTATAATGCTCAGCAAGAAAAATCCACTTTCAATATTCAATAGATTATCGAAATATCACAGATCTAGATTCTACTTTTATTTCGTGATTCTTTTTTATCTCGATTTATTTCGATACATTAAGTAGGCCTACGATAGGCTAAACTACTCGTTGTGCTTTCGACGACACCCTCCCTGTCATTCTCACCACCCTCCCTCTGTTAGTGTTTTCTGGCCTCCTCTCTCTCTCTCTCTCTCTCTCTCTCTCTCTCTCTCTTTCTCTCTCTCTCTCTCTCTCTCTCTCTCTCTCTCTCTCTCTCTCTCTCTCTCTCTGCCCCCCCCCTCTCTCTCTCTCTCCCAAGGTAGGGTAACAAACGAAAAAGTCACCACTTTGTGACATGTATTACTACTTGATTCTTCTTCTCCTTCTTCTTCTTCTTGTTCTCCCCCTCCTCCTCCTTTAATGCCTACTGCTCCTCCTCCTGCTCCTCCTGCTCCTCTTCATCCTCTTCTTCCTCCTCCTCCTCCTCCTCCTCCTCCTCCTCCTCCTTCTTCTTCTTCTTCTTTTTCTCCTTCTTCTTCTTCTTCTTCTTCTTCTTCTTCTTCTTCTTCTTCTTCTTCTTCTTCATCTACACCTACACCTCCTCCTCCTTCTCTTCCTCCTCCTCCGAAAGGCCTGAGACCGAGACCGGGAATTCCCGTAAATCTATTTTATGTACAACTGAACACAAAATACCCTTTGGCGCAGTCGGCACTCCGCAGTGAATATACAATGTCGAAGCAAATGATGGCGATCGCTACAAAAGGATTGAATTTAACTAAAACTGGGCTTTCTTCTTACACATTTGATCTTAATGAAAATACAATAGTGCAACACTACGTTTCAAGTTATGGGTACTGACAAAGTTTCATATTTTTTCATTGGGTAGTTTTTGAGAATATACTGTTCGCAAAATTTGGCCTTAGCTCCATTAGTAGTAAGATTATTATCATTATTATTATTATTATTATTATTATTATTATTATTATTATTATTATTATTATTAAATTATTATTATTATTATTATTATTATTATTATTATTATTATTATTATTATTATTATTATTATTATTATTATTGTTACTATATAGGGACCTTTGTGAACTTCTCACATACTTTACTCCTTCTTTATATAAGGGATGTTTATTCAATTGCATCGTTGGAACATATTGATGGAATTACACGCCTTCATGTAAAGAAAGATTAATAACCTCTCGGAATACTAAGTCTTGTTCTTAGCCATAAAATAGTAACAGAAACATGTCAAAGCGATAATCACTTTCATAAAATTTATGAAGGAAATCTGAGTTTTAATACGGTAATATATTCTATATCATAGGTCAGAGGTAAGAAAAAGGCGTCTTAATTCAGAATGTTCCTCTCCAGCTTACTCCAAGTCAGTTAAAGACTTCGACGTCAGTTTTTAAGACTCTGAGCCATGTATTTCTGGCACAATTCAAGGTCAGCCTTCCTCTCCCCCCCCCCCCCTTTTTTTTTTTTTTTGTCGTTGCTCAGACTGCCCATTTTTGCCAGAGATCTCTGTGTTATAATTGTAGCGTTCTGGTCAAATGAATATAGCATGTTAACCTTGTGGGACGCTGTAAAATTTAGTTGTTTTGGCATCGGCATGGTCTTGTTCGAGCATTCAGTAGGAACATCTGGCAATTGAAATGGTATAGCTAAAGCCGTTTGACTGCAAGTGTTTTGCTGGTCGAGAGTTTAAGATAGTTTCTGTGAAATCCATCTGATAATCCCCCTAGTGTACTATTCTTGGTTTCACGAAGTTACGATGTGGACAAAGGTTTTAAGCGTCCGTAGTCAAGTGGTTAGGCTTACTTACCTACTTTACTTATCCCTTAGTTTTAGATGACCCTTGAGGCACCAAGGGTGATCGGGCAATCACTTTTCACCATCCTTCTCTATTTTACAGCTTTAAACCTGTCCATTCCGTTACGTAGTCTTCCTTTCTCTTTTCTGTCTGCCTTTCCTTCTCCCTTGTTGTACAGTGCTCTGTGGGATCATCTTTGGTTTAGCTACCGGACTTGGAATCGTGAGACTGCGGTTTTGGTGGTTCAAGGCTCAGCTTGATACGACATTCTGTCTTTGGGACAGGTGCATTACCCAAACTTTCTCTCTTGGCTTGGTCCTATCGGAGTTTGACGTTAAATTTGAAGGTCCCCACTCTTGCATAATTTTACAGTATTGCAAGCGGCATTAAACTTAAACAATTTCGCAATTACAGAGGTTTTAAGCTAGGTATGTGGTGCCAATTGTGAGACTATTTACTTCGAAATGAAAAATCGTGAGTCAAGTTGCAATGTTAGGAAGATGATTTATCTAAAGCCTGCATGGGCAAACTACAACCCGCTTTCAGTTTCAGCTTAGACCACGGGTCAACACAGTAATATATAATGAATGTGGCCTACTTAATCAGAACAAAACAATATGTCTTTAAAATTTAAATCAACAGTTGGCAGCAGTAGACCCAGTATTTCATCTATTTAGATGCCCGTAAGCAACATGCTACAATAATGTCCGTTTTTTAGTCTCACTTTTAAATTGTTTTTGTTTGTTTGTTTTTGTAAAGTGTTTTACGGCGCTCGCAGTTGCATAAGGTCATATGAGCGCGCTGGACACACCTAATATTTTCAGTTGGTAGGAAATTTTGAATTTTCCCAGGGTGGCGGCCGAAGCCTACTCTTGTCGATTTTAGACCACCAAGGGATCTTTAACGTGCGCAAATTGCACACGGGCCCTCCGAGATTTTCCGCCCTTGTTCGAGAAGGCTAGGTGTAGATCTTTCCTACCAAAAGATCAGGGGTGTGGCAGAAAGACAGCAGTTAGGAGGAGCCAAGGAGTAACAGTAGAAAGGCGGCAGAAAGAGTCCGGAGCCCAGAGGAGGGGGCAAAGGAGGTGAGGGGATGGGGGCAGAAAGTGGAAATGAAAGCAGACAACAGAACATTGTTAGAGATCAGGAAAGGATGTGAAAGGAGACAATTTTAGAGAAGAAAATGTTTTGGTCGCTACCCGGAATCGAACCCGGGACCTTTGAATGAGAGGCCAACACCTTAACCTCTAGGCCACGAGAGCCCCACTTTTAAATTAGAGAGCTGGAGTATTTCGATAAATTTTACCCTCTTCTCTTCTGCTTTTGGCCGCGAGTTATATTCAGAACCGCTCGATCCGGGCCGCTACTGGACACGCTTGCCCATGCCTGATCTACAATTTCTGTCTTTCTGCTAGGATGTATTCCTCACAAGTGTGGTTTGACCTGACAGGCAGCATCTTAGCAACCCGCCTCCAGAAAGATTAAAATTGTTTGAACGTAAGAACAAAACGATTATGATTAACGCTGTTCTTTTTCCTCATCCGTCTTTTCATCGTTTCCTTGTTTGGCCTCTTTTTGTGGCTTTGTTTTTTCCTTCCTTGTTTCCTTTCCTCTATCACCCCTCTTTCTTTCTCCTTTATCCCCCACCCCAGCAATTGTAGAGATGATAACTACTAACACATCATATTTCCAAAGGGTATCAAACAATACCTACTGTAAGACATTTTTTTCGACCGGTGGTCACTGGAGTGTGTCCTGGAGTAAGACACGGTAAAGACGGCTTAAAAATCAGGACTCCGCTCCACGGAGACTTCTCATGTCGTGCAACTGTTCGAATTTGTTATAATATTGTTGTTGTGTTCTGTCCGCTCTGGTTGGAAGGAGAGGGTGCATCTTATCCACTTGTAGTTTATTAACTGTGTGTGAGTGTGTGAGTGTGTGTGTGTGTGTGTGTGTGTTTTTAAATTATTTATTTATCCTTTTATTTATTTATTTATTACTAAAATTAATAATAATAACAATAATGATAATAATAATAATAATAATAATAATAATAATAATAATAATAATAATAATAATAATAATAATAATAATAATAATAATAATAATAATAATAATAATGATGATGATGATAATAATAATAATAATAATAATAATAATAATAATAATAATAATAATAATAATAATAATAATAATAATAATAAGTAATTGCTTGTCCATCAAAGTCTGACAATAACAAATTCATTCTCAGAGGAGAATATTGCTAAAGCGAAATAGACGAATTCAAAGAATTAAAGGATCTGATAATTTCAGGCTTGTGTTGTAACCGATGAAACCAATTCTGGCAGAGAAAAGTTAGCCACATTTTGAAAATTTAAAAGCTCATATTTCACATATGGATGTGCGCAGCTTGCGGGCTTCTCTCTTGGTTTCAGCATTTCTTCTTCGTGAAGCCTCATATGATAATTTGCTTCCCACTGTGACTGCTGCTCTCCACCTGGGTCTATCAGGAGCTGGGCTCTCCAATGTCGAAGTATTTATGTTGAAGTCCTTCAGAGACGTGGTCAGGGTGTCTTCGTAGAGGGGGGGGGGATCGTTGGGTTTTTTTTGTGTGTGTGCTTTTTTTTTTTGTGGTGCGCCAAGCTTACGCTTCCCTGATGACCGTTCAGAATAGAATACTGCCTTTGGTATTTGGAAAACAGGCATTCTTACAACATGGACAGCCCATGGAAGTTGAGTCCTTTTGTGGCGTCGGTGGCCTAGTGGTTAGGCTCTCGGACTCGCAACCGTAAGGTCGTGGGTTCGAATCCCGTCAAGGGCCCGACGTTGTGTCCTTGGGAAAGGCACTTTACACGAATTTTCCTCACTTCACCCAGGTGGGAATGGGTACCCGGCTATAGACAGCGAAAGATCTTGTCAGTTTGTTAGTGTTTGAGCGCTTAATCAGCTGCTTGCACTGTATGCTTCCCGGGAAGCTGAGAATGTTTCTGAGTGTTCTATGGTCTGCTGGGGTAATAATATAGTGTAAAGCGCATAGAGCCTGCTGTTGAGCGGGGATATGCGCTATACAAATGCTATCTATTATTATTATTATCTATTTTGAGTATAAAAAACAGATTCTCGGCATTTGCCCTTTTGAGAACCCCGGTGTTTGGTATTTTATCCTGCCATTTGATGTCAAGAATTTTCCTGAGGCATTTTGTATGGAAATGATTAAATTTCGTGGCATGACTTTGATATATAAATATATATATACAGTGGCGTCTAAAAAAGTTGAAAATATAATCACTCAATCATTGTGTTAAAGCCCACTCATGCAGCATACCAATTAAAAACTAAATAAATTCGGCATCATCTGACACATCAAATTTTCATCTATGCTAAGAGATACCCGAGATATGGTCACTCAAATCTGACCTTTAAAAATTCAGGCTTGGCAAAATTGTGGGAAATTGAAGAAACATAAATTATCTTCGGACGTATTTGAGGAGTATTAATGTTGATAGAAAAGACATACGTTGCATTTCCAACGAAAGGATAATTTTATCTTTGCAAAAATACAATATTTTAATTCGGCAGTTTCAAACAAAAAGGGAAACAGAGCAATCACTAATACCTCACAAAATGTGGACTTAACATAAATAGGCTCATTGTTGTTTTGCTCAGGAGCCATTGGTTTTGTGCAGGGCACAAACCCTTGGGGTATTGGCTCTGTTAAATTTTGGACATGATTATCTCTCACCTCATCCCAAATGTCACAATCAGTTTCTCCAACAACGGGTCTGATTTGGGAGCAAAGTCAATTGTCTTCAGCTGCAGTTTCATAGAACTTCACATACCTATAGGATTCATATCCAGGCTATTTACTGGTGACCAAACCAACGTTGAAATGACTTGATTTTCCAAAAATGTGCCTTGGTTTAGTGAGAAAATGCTTTGCCATGCATGGAGATGTCTACTTGAAGACACCATAACGAAAATAAGAGTAAGACATGACGTTCCAGTACTTTTGCGAATGCAGTCCACTAAACCAAGCCATCCAGTGATTCACACGAGGGCGGTTTTGTTTAATCTTATTCCACCCCCAGACCATCCCAAACCATGGCCTCTTCTCCTGATAGATGATTAGTCTAAAATCTAATTAACACAGTTCATGTACAAAAAAGTTTCGTGCTTTACACGAAACTAATAGCTGCTGAACAAAAACAAAATCATACTAATGAGTATATTATGTAATGTTAAGTCCAGGTTTGCATGGTATTTGTTATTACTCTGTTTTCTAATTTGTTTGAAAATAGTATTGTTTTGTTTTTGTAAAGTGTTTTACGGCGCTCGCAACTGCATAGGTCATATGTGCGCGCGGGACACACCTAATATTTTCAGTTGGTAGGAAATTTTGAAACTTGCCCGGGTGGCGGCCGAAGCCTACTCTTATCGATTTTAGACCACCAAGGGGTCTTTAACGTGCGCAACTTTCACACGGGCCCTCCGACATTTTTCGCCCTTGTCCGAGAAGGCAAGGTGAAGATCAGGGGTGTGGCAGAAAGACAGCAGTAAGGAGGGGCCAAGGAGTAGCAGTAGAAAGGCTGCAGAAAGAGTCAGGAGCCCAGAGGAGGGGGCAAAGGAGGTGAGGGGGTGGGGGCAGAAAGTGGAAAATGAAAGCAGACAACAGAACATTGCTAGAGAGCAGGAAAGGAGGTGAAAGGAGACAATTTTAGAGAAGAAAATTTTTTGGTCGCTACCCGGATTCGAACCCGGGACCTTTGATTGAGAGGCCAACACCATAACCTCTAGGCCACGAGAGTCCCCTGAAAATAGTATAATCAGAAGAAGCTGTTCAATGCAGAGATAATAATATTCTCTTTTTATTTGATACTCAACTCATGCCCATTCCACAAATATTGATGCACCTCAATATCCGCGCAAACACACTTTTACGTTTCTTTGATTTCACACAATTTTGCCTAGGCTGATTTTTTCAGGCCAATTTGGAGTGACCATTCTCGGGCGTCTTTTAACATTGATGAAATATCATTGTGTCAGATGATGCAGGATTTATTTAGCTTTAAATTGGTATGCTGCATGAGTAGGTAGTGCAAGGCATTAACACGATAATTGTGGGGTTACATTTTCAAGTTTGTTTTGGACGGCACTGTATATAGATAGATAGATAGATAGATAGATAGACAGACAGACAGACAGACAGACAGACAGACAGACAGACAGACAGACAGACAGACAGACAGATAGATAGATAGATAGATAGATAGATAGATAGATAGATAGATAGATAGATAGATAGATAGATAGATAGATAGATAGATAGATAGATAGATAGAGACTCAACAACAAAAGTAACGCAAGTGATATAATAAATAAAGGACGGTAAGGACGTTAATAGGTAATTCGTGATTTTATTGTTTTTTGGTCACATTTATTGAAGAGGACTCCGCTGTAAGAATTAACAGTCCCTTTCGGGAGAAAACTAGTTGAATTTGCTGGGGGGGGGGGATGATGTACTAGACTTAAAGGGTACGTCCATACGTAGGGGATGTCAACTTTAAATCAATAGCGTGTGTGCCCGCTTTTTGCGTTCACAGCTTGGCATCTGTTTGGTATTGACCTCACAAGTCTGTAAATGATGGTCATGTTCACATTTACATCAATTTGTGAAATGGCTCGCTGCACCTGAGGTGCTCTTGTTGGTCTTGGCTGAAAACGATTCAGTTGTCTTTGAATGTGGTCCCAGTAGTGTTCTATCGGATTGAGGTCTGGGCTCATTGAGGGCTATAGCAGCACCCTGACATTGCTCTGCTGGAAGAAGGCTGCTGTAGCTCTTGTAGTATGGGTTGCGCATTGTCCTGCTGCAGGATAAGATTCGGGTGTTGCTGGAAATGAGGTATGATCACAGGTGCCAGTACCTGTTGGATTAACCGCTTTGCATTAACACTGTTACCTTGACAAGGTCTAATGTTCTGGAAAACAACGGGTTCCAAGTGTTGGTTTAGGCCGATTGCACCCCAGATCATTTTGCTGGGATCACCCCATGCATCGACCTGCAGGACGTGTCAGCAGACAGTTGGTTGGGTCTTCTCCCTGTCCGGATTCTTATATCTCCTTGAATGACACAAAAACGGCTTTCGTCAGTGAATAGAGAATTTTTCAACTGTCGCCAGGTCCAGTACATATGTTGCTGAGTCCACGCCAAACATCGCTGCCAATGTTTTGCAGAGAGGACTGCACGTCTCTAAGGTCGACGACATTGCAATTGTCCTTCTTGAAGCCGGTAGCGCACAGTCTAACCTGAAATTGCTCTCTCATAGTTTCCAACGAGATTTCGGGCCGATTCGGTAGCACACATGAAGCTGTCTCGCAGCTGATTCCGCAGAAGGATACGACCTTGGCGTACTAACGTCACTCGTGGGCGGCCAGTTTGGTGAGCATCACGAGTACTTCCAGTAACTTGAAAACGTCTTCGGAGTCGACATATTGTTGAGGGGGACACACCCATAGCAATAGACACATCTGTTGAACTCTCTCCCGCCTGCAATCTGCTGATAGCCCTTTCTCGGTTTGCTTCGCTGAGTTGTGACATGGTCACTGGCTCAAAACACTCGACTGAAGAAAGCGTTACGTCCTGTCAATTTATACCCCTCGGTCGGGTGAACACTTTTCAAAGGATAAAAACTGCTCACCAACTGGCATGCCAAAGAAAATACTCAGTTTGCATTTTTATTTCTTCATCGCCATATTATTGTAACCTCATTTTATACTGTGAGCATTTTTCAGCTTGGTGACATGAGCTCACAACATCACTGAATACCAAAAATCTGTCGATGGCCTACATCCTAGCGAATGTGGATTACTTAACACCCGAGTTTTTAAGTAGCTATAAAAGTAGCGTCATTTTGTTTTGTTGCGTTTGTATTATATAAAATATTCTATTCTATTATATTATATATATATATAATACACAATTAATGTATGTATTATATATAATAATATATAACATGAGTGTGTGTGTGTGTGTGTGTGTGTGTGTGTGTGTGTGTGTGCGTGCGTGTGTGTGTGTGTGTGTGTGTGTGTGTGTGTGTGTGTGTGTGTGTGTGTGTGTGTGTGTACGTGCAAGCGTTTGTTTAGCTTATATCTTTTAAGCAGAAGCGTTTCGTTTAATTTCTTCTGCTTTTCATATCCTCTTTCTATAAGAACATTATTTTTTTTAAACATTACACGGCGATCTACTAGCCAATTTAAAGAGTATTCAAATAACCTCAGACAAAATTATATATCCCTGCGGACACCAGAACTTGTAAGAAGCGAACCTAAACTAACAACAGATGCTTGCTGGCCTAGCACGGCGGCACTTTTCATTTAAGGTGACAACAGGATCTGTAAAACCTCCGCCATATGTGCAGACAGGAGGAGGATATTATCAGAAGAAATCGCAACCATCACATGAAACATGAGAGTGAGAGAAGAAATGTTTCCCTTTTTGAACAGATAAGGTAAGTGAGTGCAATAGGAAAACAAACACGGATTGCAGAGTGAGTTTCGAATTTCGGTCCCACCCGCGAGGTAATGACTTGAGGAAGAGTCGTGGAGGGAGGAGGCCCGTTCAGTCGTGGTAGTCTCTCCTCTCCGGATGCACTCAGTACTCCGAGCGGCGCTGACAAGGGGGAGTAGAGTGTCAACTCTCCAGTTTCAAAGCACCCGGTTTGTGACCGCTGTAACAACGAGTGCAAAGTTATTTAGGGGGGAAGGCTCACTCCACTCATCAAAGGGTGCCGCAGATTACACGTCGGGTTGCGTTACAATATGACAGCGTTACTGTTGCTAAATAAAGAAAAATGACTAACGGGTGGGGCGCGTGCCCTTTCTTTTCTTCTCTTTAAAAAAAATAAAAATTAAGTAGCTATTTCCAGTAAAATGACGCCATCTGTTTGGTACAACAAGGTGCGTTTGATTTGCTCATCACTCTTCTTCTAGATCAGATTTATCTTTAGTTTCGTTTATTATTACCATTTGGGGATTATTTTGATGTCTTGACATTTTAAATTTCTCCCCCTATTAATAATCAGTCTCCCTTCTTTCTTTTGTTTAATCCTATTTGTAACTACCCTGTTAAATTCGAGTGTATTTTATGTATTTCCTGTTCCTTTACCGTTTGTCAAAAATGTTTTAGGTTTGTTAGTAAGATTTTAATCGATTAGTTTCATCTGACCTTCAGATATTGTGCCTTTGTGATGAGGAGGAATCATTGTTTGATGCGGGAAACAAATGTAACTTCCTGAAAGAACGTCAGCGAGTTCAATGAATTAATTAAGAAGCTACTAAGAAGTAAAATATAGTATATTGTGTATGTCAACGTATCTCATTTCAACAGTATCTAAATACTGGAGGGAAGCAAATTGAGTAGGTGCGTGAATGAAATTACTGGAGGTATAACGAGAATTTTTGATGGAAGGATGGATGGATGGATGGATGGATGGATGGATGAATGGATGGATGGATGGATGGATGGATGGATGGATGGATGGATGGATGGATGGATGGAAGGATAGATGGATGGTTGGATGGACAGATGGATGGATGTTGTCACTGTTTTCTGAAACCCCATCGATATATCAAAAGTATAATCAGGAAACGACAAACGCAGTTTTTGGGACTCCTGAATAGACATAAGGGTCTTGAACATCTAGCTCTCACTGGCAAAATTGAGAGCAAGCGAGGCAAGGATGGGCCCAGAACAACATACTTAAGGAACCTAAACAAATGGGTAACAGGGAAAGATCAGGGAAACGTAGCTTTTTTGAGAGCATCCGAGCAAAGGAATGAATCGCCGGTGTCTGTCACAGATCTGGCACTGGATGATGATATCAAAAGTATCAGTTGTCAAAAGTACACTAGAACACTAAGGTGATTAGATGAAAGGGAAAGCAAATAGCACAAGTACTTTTAGACAGTAATTCCATGCCAAGAAACTGCTCCTAATTCAGAAGATAATCAACGAATTGGAAGTGATCTTGGTGTTGCTTCAAGGTCGTCTTTTTTATGAAGTCAAATGTAAAGGATATCGTCGTCAAGATTTCTGATATCCCCGTCAAGTTTGTGTATATATACGATGCGGATTTCTTTGCTCAGATCTTCGGAACCGATGAGGGTATCTAAAAAGAACACAAGACATACAGATAAATGTACACAACTTATGCATGATTGGGAAAGATTAGAGGCCGTTAAGTACCCCCTTTAGGACCAAAGGGAACGACGACCCCACTCTGTGTGCCAGCGATGAAACGCCCTCTGTAACACCGTCCACAGACGATATCTAAAACGCGGCAAAGTTTGGGAAAGTTGCTGCGGAGCTTCCCTCTATTATACTTTGTTAATTGAATTCCACGCCGCTATGATCAGACGACAGATAACCAGGCGCCCAGAATTTTTGGCGGCTATTCATCTCTTGTGATTGAATCCAAAATGTTATTAGCCCTTTATCCGTACCTCTCTTTGCGAAAGAATCTTGTTTTCGGAGTTCAACGAGACGAGATTGCTGGCCGATAAGCGAAATGTTGAGCATGTGTGCATCTAGACAAAATTTAAAAAGCTTCATACAAAGCCCAAGTCTCGTCCCTCTATACTAAAAACTTTCAACGAAGTCCTCGGTCTGATGTTTTCATTTAAACTATTCAGATTTACAAGAAAGCAAACAAAGCGAAAAAGATTAAAAACCAGCTATTTATTAAGAACATTTTACCATGATGCTTATGGGGTGTATTTGTATTAATTTTATAGACATTGAAAATAATTAAACAGGCGTTTAGCTTACACCTCCGTGATGTAAAAATAAATTCTTGAAAGTTTATTACACCTAATTGACACAATGTAAATATCCAAGGAGGGAAATGCTTTGAGCCCGTATGTCGGGGGGTACTTGGGAGGGGGGGTGTAGGACAATAATATGTCGTTGACGATGATACAATTTAAAAAATCCCGCGAATGAATCGATTATGATGTCCATGTGCTCAAGTCAAAGAGCACAACTATTACCCAACCGTAACCATTATGCCTGAGAATTCTACACTCAATTTGACAATTAATGAACGGTGCACACGTATTGAAACCTTAAAACATATTAACAACAAAATCAAGAGCTTTCCCTGTTGACTGCTTGAACGGAAATCTCTCCATGAGACTGAAAACACAGGTCGAGTTGTGGAGGATTTCTGTATAATGTCAAAATAATGTCACCCAGGGAGCTTTTTCCTCAGTCTCACTCGTGACCAATGTAAAGGGAGGGCTCCACAACCCTTATAGTTAAAAATAAAGAAGTATTGCGACCATGGTAAGCCCAGTAGAAAATGTTGGTATCGATACATCTAAAATGTATTGTCTCCCAAAGATTGTTCAAAACAATATTATACGGAATCTTTGTGCCTCTTCCGCGTTGTCGTCAAGGAGATATAGCGATAGCTCCTCCGGGGTGCTCCCGACAAAAATATGGGTAGAGACTGTGACTCGTCTGTGACGACCCCACCTGTATGACGTATTCTGTTCCACGGCTGCTTTTTGCCAACGATAAGGGAGAATGCTGACTAGGAGGCCAATTTTCAAACTACATGAATGATATGCCATTTTCGCAATTGTTTTTCACGCATATGGTCTGGGTTGTCTCTGTACGTATGAATCTCTTTTTGTTTCTCTAAAGATAGCCTTTAAACACTAATCAACGTTTATCAAAGTGACTTCTCCTTTAAATTTGTTGAACCGAGGGTTTAACCCCCCCCCCTTTCACACACACACACCACACACCCTTTTACTTTTTTTAAAGAGTAACCTAAAGGCAGATTGCATGACAATGACACTTGGCGGATCACCTTTTCACACTGAGTAAAGCACCAAAATACATTTCAAAACAAGGAAACTGAAGATACCTGTGATCTTTTAAACAGACTTCATAAACCCGTTCCTCCTGCCCCCTCCTCACTCCACCATTTTTGTTTGTTGCTGAGGCAAATTCTATATCAATGATCAATCTGTCCACTGTCTTAAAAGATGGAACAAAACACCCACATAATCGTTGGCATTACGTTCGTGAAGAGAAGTATGAAAAACACTTTTACTTTTAGCGATCTCGAGGTTAGCTTACTTCAGGCTCCACCCCTTTCCCCTTCCCCCCAGTTTTAAAATATGTTAAAGTCGTCTTTCGAACAAGGTAGTCCCACAGAAAATAGAGAACCCACCTGGATGTGCGTAGTATGTCAAATACGTTCTGAATATAGGGCTGACGTAGATCTTTAGCACAACCTCTTTCTGAGTGTTTTGTGAAGATGTTTAATGGCTCTTTAACACATTTTATAAGAGGCGTTGCTTCTTCCTCAGCCTTGGCTGTTTTCCACGAAAAATTAATTTTAACAAAAGCACTATTTCATCTTCACGATATTATACTCAAATCGCCGAACCATTTACCATCTGAACAATAATCAACGTTTAATCTGAATTAAAATACAAATACCAAAGATGGTGATAATTTAAAATTGTACTATTTACTGTTTTTGTTTTTTATTTTGTTGGGGGGGCTAGTGTTTTACGGCGCTCGCAACTGCATAAGGTCATACGAGCGCGCGGGACACACCAAACGATTTTAATTTGGTAGAAAATTTTGAATTTTGCTCGGGCGGCGGCCGATGCCTACTCTTATCGATTTTGGATTAGCAAGTGATCTTTAACGAGCGCAACTTGAACACGAGACCTCGGACGTTTTTCGCCCTTGTCTGGGAAGGCTAGGTGTAGATCTTTCCTACCATAAGATCAAGGTTGCATGTGGCCAAAAGACAGTAGTAAGAAGGAGCCAAGGAGTAGCAATAGAAAGGCTGTAGGAAGAGTCAGGAGCCCAGAGGAGGGGTCAAATGGGGGTGAGGGGGTGGGGGCAAAAAGTGGAGACGAAAGCAGACGACAAAACATTGTTAGAGAGCAGGAAAGGATGTGAAAGGGGGAAATTTTAGAGGAGAAAATTTTAGACAAGAAAATTTTCCGTCCCTGTCTGGATTTGAACCTACTGAACGAGAGGAAAACACCTTAACCTCTAGACCACAAGATCTCCCTTTGGTTACTGTAAAAGTGTTCATTATATAGATCTATTTGTTTTAAATTAATCGACCCCAAGTTTCTACTCCTGTGTAAACCTCCTTATCTGTTAAAATATCAATAAGCTTTGTATGAAGCTAAGGTTTGATTGTTCACGTGGGTGGGGGGGGGGGGGGGGGAGCAGTAAATACATGTATTCCAATTGCTGAACACAACGTTGAGGGATACGAGCAGTTCGAGAGAAATAACCAAGCGCAGGCCCCAGCCTCAAAGGGATTTTAGTTATTTAGTTATTTATGGTTTGTTTTTCTTTATTTATTTATTTATTTATTTGTATGGCTCTTTTCGTCTATGCAGACGGTCAATTTAGCTTAAGATGATCTCAAGGTTGTCTCCATGCAGTTTCTTTCAATTCTTCCTATGTTTTAAGCGCAGATTCTGTTGCAGTGCTTGGATCGAAGCTCTGTATTTCCGCTGTTTTCCTTTCTTCGTTGGCGCTTCTCAGCCTGGTTATTTCTAAGGCTACTCTCTAGCATTATAGTTTTTTTTCCTTCATCATTTTTCTCCATGTTTTCCTGTCCTCAGCTTTTTCTGCCCAGATGCGAACATCTACTCATAGCTTAGATAAGCTGTTTTTGCAGGTGTCTTTGTACCTCAATTTTGGTCTTCCTCGTGGTCTCTTTCCCTGGGCAAGTTCTCCATGGAGAAGTTGCTTCGGAATCCGGCTGTCGTCCATTCTCTTCACGTCGCCCAGCCATCTCAATCTTTTTAAACACAGGATAGTTGTCACGCTCTATTTATTTATTTATTCTTTTTTTTATTCATTGTATATTCACTTTGATAATATTATATACCAACTATATATTAAACAAACGGGCAGAGAGAAAGACAGACAGATAGACAGATAGATAGATAGATAGATAGATAGATAGATAGATAGATAGATAGATAGATAGAGAGAGAGAGAGAGAGAGAGAGAGATAGAGAGATAGATGTATAGAGAGATAGATCAGCTTTCGTGTGTGTACCTGTGTGTGTATATATAACTATAAACATCGAGCTAAACGGTTGCGTGTATAAATTAGAATAATCAGGAGGCATCCCAGTCAGTGAGAATGTCTGTCTGTATACAATCTGTCGGAGCTATCAAGTGTAAACCAAAATGGCTTTTAACTCCCAAACAAAAGGAAAACATTCTTTTAACAGAGCAAGCAAAAATTATGCATCCATTTATCCTGAATGCATTTCAATGAAAGGCATTTGAGTGGAATTGTGCCGGGCGAATGAGTTTTTTTAGTTTGATGTTTTCTTAACGCCGTCCATGTTTTCAAACATTTCAAACTTACAGATAACATGTGTAAACCGCCCTGTGTTTTATCGTTTGATATTTTTTTAAAAGGAAAGGAAAGTAAGGAAGCTAGTAGTACGAAATAAGACCCATAGATTGTAGGAGATAGCATGGCATTCGCGATCTCCTGGCCATTGTACCGTCTGTGCCACCCTCGCCACTGTTATGTTTAAATTATAAGCTCTGTCTTCTGAGACTGTGAGTTTCCATAAACATCTCTCGTTTGAGTTTGTTGAGGGTTTTTTGGTGGTAATGTGCTTTATATCTTTGATGGTGAAAGAGCTGTTATTACTGTCATTGTTAATTAAAGTAAAAAGCAAAGATGTTCCTTTCCTCGAGCATTTGTTTGTACTGTTGTAGTTTTTGCAGTTGGTGTGCTGTTGACGCGTTGCTCTTTATATTTTTATTTTTTTGGTGGGGGTTGTTTTTTGTTGTTTTTTATTTCTCTGTGTTGTTGATGTTGTTGTTGTCGTAGTTGTTGTTGTTGTTGTTGTTGTTGTTGTTGTTGTTGTTGTTGTTGTTGTTGTTGTTGTTGTTACATGATGTTTTAAGTAGTCCCTGTGGTGCGGATGGAAAGCGTGTGCTCTGGAGTGGTTTGCTCCTTCGTTCTTATTTAATGTCTATCATTCCTCATATCTCCTCCTTCTTTTCTTTGTATGTTACTCTCTAGTTTCACTTCTAATCTTCGACACATGTATTGTAACATATTTGTTTCGCAAAAGCTGTAAAACTTTTACTGAAACAAAAGTCGTTGATGTCATCTTTATTGACGTCGCCTCTGTCCACTCCTGCTGCTTGTAGGTTAGTGCTTTTTATCGTACATGTTTATGGTTTTCGATGGGGGTAATTCATGACTTGTATGAACGGGAAAAAAGGAGGAGGAGGTATAATCAGAATGCGGACGGCAGATCTCTTTTAGTTTGCGTTTTGTTGTTGTTGCTGCTGCTGCTGTTGTAGCTATTGTTGTTGTTGTTATTATTGTTGTTGTTGCTGCTGCTGCTACTGTTATTTAATTGCGTTTTTCTCTCGTCTATTGGTAAATATGAATGGTGGGTTAAGATTTTTGGGGTTTTGTTTTGTTTTGTTTTGTTTCGTTTTTGGTTGTTGTTGGGTTGTTGTTTTTTATTTGGTTTGGTTTGGGTTTTTTTGGTCCTGTGTCCTGACTTAAGTGCTGGTATTTGTTGGTTACGTAAAAATGTGCCAACATAGTGCAGCTTGTTAGGCCTCAAGAAAAACGAAACAAGAAAAGGGGGAAGTTACATCGATGATGATGATTGTTTGGTTTTCTTTAGTTTTCGTTTTGTTTAATTTAGTTTAATTTAGTTTTGTTTTGTAATATATTTTTCTTTCGTGTTTTTTTTTTTTGGTTTTGTTTGGTTTTGTTTTGTTTCTTATTATGAACGTGCCTCTGAAGCTAGCGCACGAATGGTGAAGGAATAAAAATAAATGAATGGATATCACACCCCATAGGAGTTACTTGCCTCTTCTGTATCATTCAGTACAAAGAAAACTGCTGTGCTTTTACGCCTCGTTTCCCTTGTCAGGTAATGTGTTTCCATACAACAGTGATACGCCAATGCAAACTGTCAAGTTCATTTTATATAGTTTGAGAGAAACATTAGCCTTCAGTGTGTTCTGTACTTTTGTCCGTTCTCCTTTAACATTCAGGAAAATTCATTTTTCTATGGGTTTTTATTAGCTGCTGAAGATGTTGTGAAAACAATTGAAAACTACCATAAACTCTTAAAAATAGGTCCCATAATGTTGCAGAACCTGTTTGTGTTAAATATAATATTATGAGAAAAATGTTCCCTGCCTGACTTCTCAGCTATTGTGAAAATGGCGTTGACTTTTCCATACTGTGTTGGAATATCGTTGATCCAGTTCATGAATGTACTCAATCCGCAACTCATGGTTAGGGTGAATTTCCAAAACGTATCTTTAATTTTTTTAATGTGTCCTTTAATGTGCGTAAAATAATTCGATTGTCTGTTCCATGAGACCCGTAAACCGTTCAATGACATATTTGCGAAAGAATTTTATAAACATTATATCACTTTGCCCATTCTTCGCACGAAGAATTCATGGATTGGCTGCTATCCGGGTAGTCACTGATCAGATTTAGGGTTGGAATAATTAGGTGGAGGTAACCGCCAAAAGGTGTAAATGTTTAAAAATTCTTTACTGAGGTTCTATGGTAAAGCATGGGGGTTGTTTTCAAAATGTGGAATATAAGTGTTATGTACTAAACCCTTGTGTTGTCAATTGTTTTGGACGTTCCTAATACCCATATACCCCGGAGGGGTTGGGGCATAATTGTGACATCTGCACTATCAAAGTTAGTATTTATTTCACCATGCTGCAAAGTGCCTACAAAATCAACACTTTATTAAAACAGAGAAAACTTATCTGATTTAACGATTCTACGAGTATGCTCAACAATAGTAAAAGGAGACTGCTAAAATGCTGTTCAATTGCCTGAGAAATACATAAGAAGTCTTTGTATAAAATTTTGGAAAATAGCTTCCATGTAATCGCTCCTCTGCACTTCATACACCCCCCCCCCCCCCCTCCCCCATGTTGAATACAAGGTGTTTATCAGCAGTGCTAATATATTAAACAAAATCTTAATAAGTGAGTTCAAACCTTTCCAATGGTATCAATGTAACGTAAGAAATCTAAAGAATATGGATCTTTTAGAGGTGGATAGACCAAATTGATCAAATCAAAATCTTGAACATCCTGTCTAATATGTCACAGGACATTTTAAATGTATGTACCAGTAAATGTTTGTAATATAGAAGTCTTTCTTGGACTTAATCTGTAACGAGCGTTGGAGAGCCATCATCCGTCCTAAATGTGTGCTATTTAGGATTACAGAAAAAGAAACGTAAGCCCTTTAAGGTAATTCGACTTATTGTTTACACGCTATTATTAAAACGAAAGGATTTTTTTTCTTTTTGCCCAGAAAACATTTAGGATGCCTGCTCGTCCGTCTGATCGGTTTAATCTATCTATCTATCTATCTATCTATCTATCTATCTATCTATCTATCTATCTATCTGTCTGTCTGTCTGTCTGTCTGTCTGTCTGTCTGTCGGTCGGTCTGTCGGTCTGTCGGTTTGCCTGTCTGTCTGATTGTTTATCTGTCCGTCCGTCAATCTATCTATCCATCTGCCTGTCTGTCTGCTCAAGCACCTCTCAGTGACATTTTTGTTGAGCACACACGCCATAATAAACACTAAATTTACAACGGAACACCTCACGTCGTCGTTGGGTTCTATTCATGGGCACTAGCGGTACTCAATCGTGGCCTAGCAGTACACGCTTTTCTCTCAGAAATAACGAATTTTAGAAAAGAAAAAAAGAAAGAAAGAAAAAAAGCAGAACTCCCACACGACTAATTGCTTTACTGTGCTCAGAAGTTACTTCCACGTTAGGAGATATTTTTGATCCAGTCACATTCCTAATTAAAAATAATTCCTCAACTTGGTGACATTATCGCGCAGAAGGACCACGTCAAGCCAAGTGCGCCCACCTGCACACAATTTATTTGAATTTAGCTACTAAACTCATTACCCCCTCATTACGTCTGCCAACCAAGTGCTATATTCACGAACAGTATTTGCTCTCGCTTGCACCCACGTCTCCTTTTAACCCGGTGTCACAGGCCACAGTAGCGGGTAGGCCATTCCGTTCCGTGACAATCCTTTTGTGTGTGTGGCTGGGTGAGAGCGGGGAGGGGTGGGGTGAGATTAAAGTATAGCAGACTCTCTTGACTCTATTGAAAAACGGATTGAACTATGAACATTGTGGAAAGTGTAACCAACCTGACTGAAATATTTTAAATTATTTTTACCCTTACTCCGATTTAAAGGTGACAATGTAATATTTGTCGGAAAGATAAATCTTTGAATGTTTTCTAAGACGGTCTGTACCTGTTCTAGATACATACATCCCACGGTACGTGGGGAAGGGAAGCAAGGAGGCAGAGACAGACAGGGAGAAAGAGGGTGAACGTGAGAGAGAGGAGGGAGGGGCTTAGAGGGGGGGGAGAAAGGTTAATAAATATAGGG
>NW_004797481.1:898841-905142 GCF_000002075.1 Aplysia californica | reverse complement strand
GAGAGAGAGAGAGAGAGAGAGAGAGAAAGTGAGAAAGCGAGAGATAGAAGGAAAGGGAGGAAAGGAAAGGGCTGAGTGGGAGATGGCTCTTGATGAGGTCAGAAGACGACAAAATGTTTTCTCACCACTCCATCATACCGGCATTTCTGACACAGGGACGACAGCGAAATTGTTAGAGGTATGCCGGCAAAAATGACCCCATTCGATCTGCTTTATCTCTGTGATGACACCTCCTCGTGTCAGCTTTTGAGGCTTCTTGTAGAGGGCGTCTGCTCGCGAGACCCCAGAGTACCCAGCCCACAGATGTAGAGCAAAGACCGACAGGAAGAACAGGAAGTAGTTTCAAGACATGGTTACCTAAAAATAAAACCTATCCGGAGGTTTTTTTTACTTCTCCAAATCCCTGGACAATGGGCGTGTGCGTGTTATGACCATGACCTTCGCCTTACACACAAAAGACGGGAGTCGGAGTCGCACATTAGGCTAATTATAATCTTATGGACAAAAAATATTTTTTTTAAATAAACCGTGTCTCGATACATCCCAGCTAACAACCCCGCTATGACACACTTTCAGCAGTTCAAAACGAGTGCCGTGGGGTGGGGGTATATTTTACTTCATCAGGGATTTTCAACCGCCTTAAAATTATCATTTTTGTGTCTAGACCCAAAGGTAGCACTAGCATTGAAATCGTGCAACGGAAAGAAGTCTTCGTGATTACATTATAAGTGCTCTTACTATGTTCTTTGGAAGTGAGTACTGCTTAAGAAGCGCAGTTACTTTTCCTCATTGGCATTTACTTTCCCTGTAGCTCTGGTGAGAAGTTACTTTTCGCCTGGTTTTGATGGACAGTAAATCTCTCTCTCTCTCTCTCTCTCTATCTATCTATTTATCCTTCTATTTATCTATCTATCTATCTATCCATCCATCTATCGATCGTTCGATCGATCGATCTGCCAAAATGCTGTCGTCGTACAAAACCAATATGGCGGCCGTGTCCACTAGAAGAAGCCACAAGCACGTTCTGTCGTATTCCTTTCTCTGCGATCAGATTCAGCCGCACAGCCAGAGAGAGGGGGGGAGAACCACCCACGTTGCTAAGGCGGCCTCGTGTCACTTTGCTTGACGGAGTTGTTGAACAATAATGAGTCTCGGAGGTTGTGACGTGGATGAGGCCTCGGTAGCTACAGACAAGATTTTCTGTAACCCCCTTTCAGTGCCCATGTCCATACCTTTCACTACTTCCTTCATTTCTTTTTTTATTCTTTAAAGAAAAGGAAAACGGTTTTCTTCCATTCTTAGCTCCCCTGTCGTTTTCTCTATTTTCCGCCCTTCCATACTGGCCGTGTGACACTTGTTGTCGCTGGTACTTCACAAACTCTTGTCTATTAGCGAGCTGTCAGCGTCCCCCCTCTCTCTCAATGCGTAAATGTAAACAGTTTAGCCGGGTAGATCACAAAAACTGATGGCAGGCATCGCTCGGGGGTGAAAAACATGTTTCCGTACCCCCTCCCTAAGCGTTGTGCGTTGGCACTGCGCTGAAAGAATGTCTTCTCTGCCGAGCCGGAGCGAAAGCCCCCGTCCCCTCACAAACCTCAGCGATTTCTATCTGTCACAGGATCAAAATAGGGAGATCCTTAGAATAACAAAAGGCTTTCAATTAACTCCGACTAGGAGCTCTAAGCGTTTAGACGTGAATTGAATAGATAAACAGTGCGATACTGCGCGGAGCGATCGTGGCCCGGCCTGAAGGTATTGAGGTGTCATGGCGGCGTGCTATTGGGGCTCGGCTCATAAGAGGTTCTCGGAAGCTCTCGAAAAGATTCTTGTGTCGCGGCCCCGCCTCGCTCGCCCGTCACTGCGGTCTTGTTTTGGGGTGGGCGGCGAGGAAAGAGAAGAGAGGGGAAGGAGGGATAAAGATCGAGAGATCGACATTGAGAGAGAAGGGGGGGGGGAGGGGGTGATGATGGCAGACAGGTAGGCAGCCAGGCTTAGAATCTTTTTTTCCCCTAACCTGTGCCACCCCAAGGCATAATACTGTTATTAACCCTGTCGAGTGTCTACGAACTTCACAAAAAGCCCTGAATTTCCGACGTGCCAGCCGTTTTCCTAAACGAAAGAGAGGCGTAGCTTGTCTCATTGTGAGCCAGAACAGGGCAAGAAAAAGGACCAAACAGCATAAAAGGACACGAAGAAATTTTAATGAAGAGAAAACAGTCTGTTAAGTTCATAAGTGTGTAATACTGCATACATTCAATAGAGACGTCGGGTTTTCTACAACAAGATCATCCTTGGCAGCTATTAAAAACCGTGATTTTATTGAGGCGCTAAGTTCTCCAATGCGTCAAGTTGTGTGGCCGACGGACTCCAGTGATGGACCGCACCGAACGTCACATCGATTTCAGACTCTCATTACAGCTGCCGCTTTGTTCTCCCTTCTAAGTCATTATAAGCTTAGCTATGCATCTCTCTCGCACGACTGATTACAAGAGAAAACGTTTATTGAACTATCTTTGACAGGAATGTCATCGTTCAAAGTGGCAATGAAGATATAAAGGATGGCAAGCAAACAAATAGACATGCAGATAGATAGATAGATAGATAGATAGATAGATAGATAGATAGATAGATAGATAGATATTGGGCATGTTTTTCACTGAAATCCTGAATGTACAATACGCTTACCATCCTCCTTATAGCTAAATATGAATATCTTATTATTTTCATTTTCAAAATTCTCTCTTAGAGCAACATTTGTTTGTTGTTGTTTGGGTTTTTTATTATATCATTTCTAAGACTTTTTTTTCTTCCATTATTTGGTTATTCTTTCCTTTTTAATTTGCAATAATTTTCATCAACATTCAACCTTTCCAATGCACACTTCAAGGAAGTCTTACCATGCTCACCTAAACACCAAGCAGTTAACATTGTCACAATGAATTGTTTATCAAGGCTTGCAGTTTCTCTAGCTGCTCCTTTTGCACCTATGGTAAATTCTTTACCCGGTACTCCATCAATGGCAGAATTGGGTATCAAAAGTTGTTTTAGTGCGGTGGATGGACTGGGCAAACATTCTACGGGATTTTCCGAACGGAAAACAAACCCTCTGTTCATCTACAATACAGTTGTTATCATTATTAAACTCGGTGTATTCCGAGATGCCAAAACCGCTATACAGTTCTAACATTCTCAACGTATTTCAATGTTCAAACAATTTTAAACATATCCCTCCTCCCCCCCCCCCTCTCTCTCTCCCTCCCTCTCTCTCTCTCTCTCTCTCTCTCTCTCTCTCTCTCTCTCTCTCTCTCTCTCTCTCTCTCTGCTACCATTTGCGTCTTATGAAAAGTGACCGTCACGTTCAACGTTCCTACAAAGTCTCTCAAAGGCAAACTGGGCAATGTGGGAAACGGCATCTATGCCCAAACAAAACACTCAATTAAATAGACTTCCATGCACGGGAACTGACTTCAAGTCATTTATGCGTACGTCGAAGAGCCAAAATCATGCACCACAGACACCGGTGTACGAATATCATTGTGAAATAATATGCAGTATAAACATGTTCTCCTGTGGATGGTTGGCGGGTGCTCTGGTGTGGTTTGCTCTTTCTCTCCAATCAAACATCTATCAGCGCTCATACAACCTTATGCAGTTGCAAGCGCCGTAAAACCTTACTAAAACACACAAAACAAAACGCAATTCGGCTTTGTTCCTGACAAGGGCACCAGAAATGCTATATTCACCTTAACGATGTTAATGGAAAGATGTATTGAAGCACAGAAAGATCTGTATTTATGCTTCATAGATTATACAATGGCGTTCGATAAAGTTAGACATGATGAGCTATTTAAAATACTGGAAAAGCTAGACATAGGTGAAAAAGATCAAAGAATTATCAGAAATTTGTACTGGGACCAAAACGCTGCTGTACGAATTAATGGAGAATACAGTGAATATAAGCAGATTAGGCGAGGAGTAAGGCAATGATGTGTTATGTCACCAGACCTCTTTACCATGTACAGTGAAACAATCCTTAGAAACATAGAAGAATGTCCAGGCCTCAAAGTAAATGGAGAAAATATTAATAACATCAGGTATGCAGATGACACGGTTTTAATAGCAGGCTCCGAAAAGGACTTTCAATTGCTTCTAGATACTGTTGTAAAAGAAAGTGAACGTAAAGGATTAGTGTTGAATGTAAAGAAAACAGAATGCATGGTAATATCCTAAAAAGCAGCAAATCCTAGTTGTAATCTCATTAGCAAAGGTGAAAAGATCAAACAAGTCCAACAATTTAAATATCTAGGATTTATGGTAACGTCTGATGCCAAATCTTCCACAGAAATAAAAAGGAGAACTGCAATGGCTAAGGCTAGTTTCAATAAAATGAGCCCAATCCTGAAAAATAGAAATATGTCAATGAACACCAAAATGAAAGTCCTGAATTGCTATGTTTGGTCAACACTTCTATATGGCTGTGAATGCTGGACAATCACTAAAGACAGTGAAAATAAAATAGAAGCAACAGAAATGTGGTTTCTTAAAAGACTGCTAAGAGAATCGTGGAAGAAAAAGAAATCGAATGAGGTAGTGCTTGATGAAGCCCACGGGGGACGCTTTTTGGGACATTTGAAAGGACATAAAGGTCTTGAACATCTAGCTCTCACTGGCAAAATTGAGGGCAAGCGAGGCAGGGGTAGGCCCAGAACAACATTCTTAGGGAACCTAAACAAATGGGTAACAGGGAAAGATCAAGGAAACGTAGCTTTTTTTAGAGCATCCGAGCAAAGGAATGAATGAAAAACCATGATCGCCGATGTCTGTCGCAGATCTGGCACTGGATGATGATGAACACTTCTAATCTTCGCTACTTATGTGACCTAATTGTGGTGCAATTGCCGTAAAACTGTTGCTAAAATTAAACTAAACACATTATCAAGTGTACTGCTCGCACGTCGGTTCGTTCTGTTTCTGGCTAAGTTTCTCACTTCCCTTAGAGAGGGCATATAAGTGAGGATGGCAGTTTAGGGCTTCCCGCAAAAAAAATTGTAAGCGCAAAATGGCGGCACCAACAATGGACATGTGACGCCAGGGTTTGCAGCAGACTCCCCCTGAGAAGGAAGCTGACAATTTTGTATTGCTTGGTGATCCTGTGAGAGCTGCTCGAGGGCCTGGTGTGGAAAGTTTCAAAATTGTTCCTTGTGGATAAGTTAATTAATAAAAAAGGAAAGACAACATCACATCTTATTCTCTTGATTATTTTCGTACCGAAGCTTTCTCTCTCTCTCTCTCTCTCTCTCTCTCTCTCTCTCTCTCTCTCTCTCTCTCTCTCTCTCTCTCTCTCTCTCTCTCTCTCTCTCTCTCTCTCTCTCTCTCTCTTTCTTTCTCTCTGTATATGTAATATATCACACATAAATGCATAATCAGGAAATATAGATAGATAGACAGATAGATAGATAGATAGATAGATAGATAGATAGATAGATAGATAGATAGATAGATAGATAGATAGATAGATAGATAGATAGATAGATAGATAGATAGATAGATAGATAGATAGATAGATAGATAGATAGATAGATAGATAGATAGATAGATATTCGTTTTCAAAAGATGAGCACGGTTGGTTGGAGTATCTCTTTTCCTCCATGAATGACAAACAGCACAAAGAAGAGATTTTGTGTAAAATCAGTCCATTTGAAATTAGCTACTTTTAATACGATATCGGCGTAAGTCCTCATGTGCACGAAGTAAATGTTAAATTAGTTTTGTAGACTCGCTAAATATCTGTGGTATTTCCTTATATCAGATCAAAAAGAGGCTGCCGTTTGCAAGGTTTGCATACAAAACCAGAATTGGACACTCAAAGGGTACTTTAAAAAGTTAAAGAAAAAAAAAAGGTACCAGCATCTAGTAGGGAAAATTTTAGATGTGATTTTGACTGACTTCCCTAAAGTTGATGAGTCAAGATGTGTTGATTACTGTCATCTCAATGTGTGCCATCGCCCACCGCTTTTTCCTTCAAGCGTTTACACCTCTCCATGTTGATCACGGGAACCAGAACTCCCGGAGTTTCCCAAACTCCTGGAGCTTCTAATACGATGTCCCCATTAGTACGATCTGTTCAGTTCAGTATGGGTCGGTTTCTTAGGCAGGTCTAGCCAGAATTGAGGGCCCAAACAGACCATGGTGGCACCAACCACCCCTCCCCCCCCCCCCCCCCGACTCGCAGCCTCAAAAACAAAAGTGTTTGATTTCCGGCCGCGAATAGGGCGATCTGTCTGTCCAGCCCTCAATGACC
>NW_004797481.1:891341-893841 GCF_000002075.1 Aplysia californica | reverse complement strand
GTAAAAAGTGGGGTTATATCCTCTCCATTTTGCCAGGAATAGAACGTATTTTGCCTGTTCGAATTTCGACCTCTCTAATCGAATGGGGGGGTTTTGGGGGGGGTTTTCTCGTTTTCTCCCCACACTTCACACGTTCGTCTCTTTCTAACTAATCTGGCTAGACAATTCCTAACCTGCCCATTCCCAACCCACCCCAAGCCTTGATGTTCAATGAGTCATTTTCACCGCTCTATCATCACCGTTAGCCTTTTTCACCCTGTGCAGGAGTATAGGCCACCAACAAAGGCTCTCTTTGTACATTGTACTTCTGTCCCCGTTTATAGTCTTATGTCTATCTAGTCCCCTCTTTAGCTCGGATTTGAAGTCCCTCCTCCAACTACTTTAAGGTGTTTCTTTCTTTTTCTTTCGTTGTGGAATCCATCTTAATGTTTGTTGAGAAACGTTTGTTTTCGGTTTCCTCAAGATGCGCCCATTCCACTTCCGTTTTCTCTTTCTGGTTTAATATCTATTTTAACAGCCAATACATCTGCCAAAAATGAGATCACTCCTTTTCTTAATATACAAAACAAAACATCCATATAGCGTCGGTTATGGCTTCCATTCATTTTTTTAATTTTTTTTTTTTTTGTAAGAACAGGAAAAGGGGTGTTGGACGTCATCATTTGGGATTCGTGTGTGTTGAATAAAAGATACTGCATTACGAGATAGCCCACTATAAAAAAAAAAATACTTCCTCTATATGCCAAGTGAAGTATTTGTAGATTGCAAAAATAAACTTGTCAGCTTGTCTCCCAAAAGAAGTTTTTGTAGCAAAAAAAATGATTCAACTAGTACTAAACGCGAAATAATAATAATAATATTATAATAGGCCTACTATTTATATAGTTACCGGTTGCAGAAAAGGGAGATAATCCTCTACGATTGTCAAAGATTGCTCGTCAGCATTTTGTGGGGCGTTTTCACATTTTTTAAAGAGGAGTGAGCCATCCTGAAGCATAACATTTTCAGTCTTGTTTATTTTAACCACTGGGAGAAGAGACAGTTGTTCTAAAAGAACCTTTATTTGAGATTAGACAAAAAAAGGTCTTCGCCATTACTTGTAACAAAATGGAAAGAAAAGAGCGAAAAAAAACCACGAAAAGGGAGAGGGGGCATCTTATTTAAAACATTTAGTTGAGGTAATGCAGTTGTCTGGATGACATCGATCTGGCAATTTGTCTGGGTGGCGTGATTTTATTACTATAAAGCCTTTCAAATTTTGAGCACATCTTAACGAGTTGGATGGCGTCGGTAGCCTAGTGGTTAGGCTATCGGACTCGTAATCGTGAGATTGCGGGTTCGGGGGTTCGAGCCTCAGCTCGGTCCGACGTTGTGTCCTTGGGAAAGGCACTTTACACGAACTTCCCACTTGGCTCGGTCCTATCGGAGACGGACGTTAAATTAGGAGGTCCCGCCTCTTAGATAACCTAATAGTGTTGATAGGGGCGTTAAATTCATACATTTCACCATTTTTAACGAGTTGGAGAGTGTCAGAGATAACTGCACCAAGAACGACAAAATGTAAAGATTATGTTTCAAGTTGTCTGCTTTATTTGTGCCTACTCATGGAAAATGATCAAAACCACCAACAATAACCGCGACGTCTTCGTGGGACGCTGACTGCAACCTACACTTCACTCAGTGTCTTCTGTCCTAACGCCGTTTCAAAAGATGAGCTGAAATGAAGACCTCCACCATTCCGATCTCTCTAAAAAAATCAAGAAACATTTGTGGGGTGCTTCATTTCCCAAGCGTGCCTCACCTTTGTCAACTGTAAGTGCTGCCCTCTGTTGAACACCGGATGGCGAAAAAAGAGGTAGACTTGGGGAAGAGTTGTCGGGACAGAGAAACAAAAACCAGAATGAACGTGGAGTCTACTTGAGAAACGGGCAAAAGGCAGGACAGAATGTCAATATCTGATGGGGGCCCTATGCATGCAGTCGTGCAAAGAGGATTACTTTCGTTTTATTGTTGTTGTTGTTTTTTTAATTAAGGTGTGACAGATTCATTGACAAAACATTAGACTCTTTTTTTTTAAGTCCACACGATCGTAGAACGCAAAAACAGTGTAGAGAATATTGAAGTTCAGTCGAAATCTGTAGAAGGCCAGTCTACATCTGTGTTCAGAACCTAAATAAATGTTTTGCTACATTTATTGCTTCAGCAAGTGTAAGCCAAACCAAACCTCTAATCTTCCTTGTATTGAGGTCTTTATTCTGCCATCATAGCCAAATTCTTTTTCGAAATGACCCATTCGAATGAGTCATTCTTAAGCTAAAAAGAAAGACAAAAAGACAAAAATGATGTTTTTGTGCGCAATGTGTAATCATATTCTCTCTGTCTGTCTGTCAGTCAGTCTGTCTGTCAGTCTGTCTGTCTGTCTGTCTGTCTTTCTGTCTGTCTGTCTGTCTGTCTGTCTGTCTGTCTGTCTGTCTGTCTGTCTGTCTGTCTCTCTGTAGGT
>NW_004797481.1:886785-889617 GCF_000002075.1 Aplysia californica | reverse complement strand
CCCCCCCCCCTCTTCGCAGATGCAATATACTCATTTGATATGTGCACACATGTTTCTTCAGATCTAAACACAAATCACAACATGCACGTTGGAACAAAAATACAGACTTCAACATAAGTTAATGACCACTTGCAAAAACTCTGAGTGGTCTTCTTGGGTCGACCTGCAAGTGGGCGTTCTTGGACTGATCCTGTAGCTTGATGGCGCTGCCTCAGGCGGACAATGACAGAGTGTGACACTGCAAGCCTTCTGGCAACTTCTAGGGCTCCAACTCTATACCACAGTCATGCCATAGGTCTGACCCGATCAAAGTCTTTCAGTTTCGTCTTGGTAGCATGCTGATGCGATACTCGATTTTGTGCAAAAGCGGCATTTATTGCCACCAAAGTGAGCACAGTTCGAGACCAAATGTCCGTTTATGACGTGCATCAGAAATTTTAACTGAGGAATGTCCCACAATTCGATTAAAAAAAACAGAAAATTTGACTAAAATTCACCGAGGATTTCCGTGCTGCACGTGGTGGTTTTGCCCATTTTTGGAAGCTTTGCAATATGCCTTGGTAACCCATTAACACTTTCAGAGAAATCAATTCCTTGCTGTCTTTTTTTTGTGAGGGGGGGGGGGATTTTTAAAAAATTAGGGCTGTCTGTCAAGGTCATCATCGGTGCCTTTCACCGCTGTCAGGGTATATGCCACATACAAGCTTCTTCCTTTTATCTATGTCCTGGGCCGTCCTTCCTAGCTCGTTCCAAGTGAGCTTCATCTCTCTCAGTCTCATGTCCCTTTCCACACATCTCCTCCATGTTTCCCCTGGCTTACCCCTGCCTCGTGCTCTCTGTGGGTTCCATTGCAGTGACTGTCTTATGATGTTTCCGCTGGGCTTTCTGAAGGTGTTCCCATCCAACGCCACTGCCTTAGTCCTATTTCTACTTCTATATCCTTTTGTCCCGTCCTTTCCCACAGCTCTTCATTTCTTATTCAATCCTGCCACTTAATTCTTAGGATACTCCTCATACATCTGTTGATGAAAGTCTGGACATTTTTTTGTTGTCTTCCAAGTTTCGAAGCCGTAGAGGGGCACAGACTTGACATTGGAATTAAAGAGTCGAATCTGTCAAGGTGGTCCTTAACTTATGTTAAAGATTAAAGTCTGTACATTATGATAATGCAAAACTTTCGTTTTTACAGTCCTCTTCCTTTACCAATACTAATAAGCCTTCTAACCAACTTTGAGCCACTTATAACCAACTCTTTTTCCCAAGGCAAGTACAAAATGTATTTGTTTATTCTCTCCTCCTTATTGATGTTGTTGTTATTGTTATTGTTGTCGTTTTTGTTGTTGCTGTTGTTGTTATTGTTGTTGTTGTTGTTATGTTTTTGTTACTGTTGCCTCTTTGCAATTGTCATTTTTGTGTTGTTATTGCCGCTGCAACCACTTCAACACAGCAGAGTTGTATAAGAGACCAGATAACTGAATTACCATCCTCTGTCATAGAAACGAACCAAGTGGGTGAGCAGTCGTGAAACTACAAACATTGCCATAAGTCTCGTTAGAGGTTCGAATTATGCAGTTGCGAGCGCCGTAAAACCCTCTACTATAATAAAAAAAAATAATAATTAAGAGATTCGAACTGGGGTTGCTTGTACTGCTAAGATTCATGACACAAAGCACACCTTCTCCTGTAGATAGATAGATAGATAGATAGATAGATAGATAGATAGATAGATAGATAGATAGATATTGTCATAAGATTAGAATACACTGTGTAAAAAGTCACATGTCTGACTAACGGACCTAGTACAACTTTTATTTAGGATGTACAAATTGTCAGTCTTTCATAGATGTTATTTAAACAGTTTTCCAGTCTTTAAAACAGTCTTTCCGGGTCAAAATTGGTGAGCATCTTATAACTCATTCAAACGTTTTCAGATGAGTCTTTGGGTTTAAAACTACACTCGTATACATCAATCCATTCTCAAACCACACTGAATTTGGCATTTCCTCTCTCGAATAGTAGAGGGCACTACATTTCATCAGCCTGAAAGGGTACAACATAGACACATCTAACAAGTCAGAATGTGGTCTTTACTTGTCCAAATATGGGAACCAATCCTTTCATCAGACACTCGTGGGTCCTTCTCCTCTCTCTAATCGCTGGGGCAAACTGAAGAAATCGGACAGCCATTGAAATATGAGTATACCTAGCAATTGAAGGGTCGTTGTTGGGCGAATTTAAACACTTATTTGCCCGTGTTTTTGCCCAACACGGTTTGTATTTGTTCACTCGGAACAGAAACCTGGGGTGGAGAGAAAATCCATAGAAACCGTTTTCACTCAAGGGGTGTCAGCCTATTGATATATGGCCAGGGAAAACATATTTGATGGCACAAGTGTTTAACATAAGGGTCGATGTATCGGGGGAGGAGAGCCAATCAACAGGCCTGACACGGACGAGAGGAGACGAAAATAACAGCAGTGGCAGCCATAAACTCAATTAATTCAAACTCAATCGAGCAAGTTCACGGGGGACGGAGAAAAGGCGCACCCCTGCTCTCTTTTTCCTTGCCAGATCGAAGGCCCGCCATTTTTGTCCGCATCTGTGTTCACAATATTTCAGCAGAAGTGACCTCTTTCCCTGATGTTGTGTCTATCTATTTGCCTGTCTGTCTGTTTATCTATCCATTATTACTTCTCTAAGCGTACGTCTTTCTGTGATAATGGGCACGTGAATGTATTTGTGTACGCCTGTGCTCTCTCTCTCTCTCTCTCTCTCTCTCTCTCTCTCTCTCTCTCTCTTTCTCTCTCTCTCTTTCTCTCTCTCTCTCTTTCT
>NW_004797481.1:883956-885196 GCF_000002075.1 Aplysia californica | reverse complement strand
CACACACACACACACACACACACACACACACACACACACACACACACACACGAATATGTATGTATACATAATAATGTGCAGATAGAGGGAGACAGGGCAGGAGAGCACATATTCTTACCCAAAAAAAACCTGCTTGTACCTTCACTTTTTCGCACCCACACCGTGCCATTGTGCGCGCATACATCAGAAAGAACAGGCACTATAAGCTACCGTCAATTGATACTACGCTAGACACAGGAGCGGGTCACACAGCTTCAAATCCTCAAAGGTACATTCTTGAATTCAATGTCACTTTAGACTCCTTGGCTCTCCGTTCTCCGTCTACTCGACCTGAAGCTGAATTTGTCGGAGAGAGGCTTGACATCGGACATCCGGTAGATAGATCTACTGACTTACTTTACTTTTACTCTTGTTACTTTTTCCTTCCTCTGGTATCCTTAGGATGTCGAGGGGAGGTGCAGGTTTCGGTCCTGTGCCAAGTGTGTAGCGACTGTGATATATATGTTTTGTTGTTCCAGGACCTTTTTAACCCCGTCCAGCCAGGTCTTTTTTGTTCTCCCTCTTGATTTGAAGCCGGATTCTCGGGTGTTGTAAGCTCTAGCCTCTAGTTGTTTTGGGGGCATTTTGGTTAAATGTCCAAACCATTTGACTCTTTGACACTCTATGAATCTTATTACTGGTGGTATTTCGGTTTGTAGACGTACGATTTTGTTTCTAATGCGGTCTCCTCTTGTGACGTTGATGGTTTTGCGGAGACATCTCATTTCGCATGCCATGTCTGGCACTGTTATGTTAATATTGGTTTGAAGATACTATTGATGAGCTGGGATTTTACTTCGGTTTGGGTGTTCTTGTGACTGAGCAGGAGATACTTACTTAGGCTGATTAAAGTGAAGTCTAACATAGATCTATGTAATGTCAAGCTAGAAATACAGAGAAACTGAGCAGAGGAGGAGAGGACAAAAGAGAGACAGAAAGGAATAATGGGAAAGGGGTGTTTTAAAAACATAGAAATAGGATACTAGTGTGAAAAGGATGATTCCTTTGAAAGGATGAATTGGTTTGTCAACACAGGATCAGAGAGTTGGGTTGTCTATCCGGAAACTTCTTTATCTGTAAGCTATCAGAGCAACGCTATATTTAGAATTCAAAGGGCTTCATAATTACCTCGACGCATCACATGATATTGAAAAACCGAACTCTCTCTCTCTCTCTCTCTCTCTCTCTCTCTCTCTCTCTT
>NW_004797481.1:880451-881556 GCF_000002075.1 Aplysia californica | reverse complement strand
ATAGAGAGAGAGAGAGAGAGAGAGAGAGAGAGAGAGAGAGAGAGAGAGAGAGAGAGACAGAGAGACAGAGAGACAGAGAGAGATTGAGAGAGAGAGAGAGAGAGAGAACAAGAGAGAGAACAAGAGAGAGAGAACAAGAGAGAGAACAAGAGAGAGGGCTGGAGAAGGGAAGGAGAGAAAAACAGAAGGAGAGGGGGAGAGAGAGAGCGCGAGAAGAGAAAGACAGAAAAGACGAATCAAACATCATTACTGTCATTACTGCTCTTCTGCCTGCCGCTTCCCGCACTGGGCGAAAACGCCTATTTGTTCTCGCGAGAAAATGAAGCCCTCGTGACAAATATTTTGGTGGTAAATAAAGTCATCAGCCGGCCAAGAGCGTAGCAGATCGCGCAATTACACTGTCCTCCACCGCTTGCAAATCAAGGCAGGGCCGCGAGGATAGGAAGCAATTACCGTCGGCCCCGACTCCGAGCCCACTGGAGAGGGTAGCCATTACCCAGGGCAAATGAGCGCGAGCCGGCGCGACCACCTCAAAAGTAATGCTTTCAACGCGTTGATTTCCTGAAGCACCGTCCTCATCAAAGAATTAGACGCGAAAGCTTTCGCACTTGACGAGATTTGTCTTGTCCTGTCCTCGGGGAAACAGCTCTCCGAATTCTCCCGGCATCGTCTCTCCTGTAGGGGACGCAGTGTCCGGCTAAAACAGCAGGAAACATGGCGAGTCCCTGGTCTGGCCGGAGGTGAAGGTCACGCCACGCTGCCTGATTTGGTGGTGAGTCCGAAGAACTAAGACCATGGGAGACAATGATGTCGTCGGCAACATGGCCACCCCCACCCACCTGGCCCGGAAGACACGTGCTAGAAGGCACGGGGGGGGCTTTGGGAACGAATTGGACTGAGTTGATGAGCAGTTGTCTTAAAGTCGTTTGATTACTAAATATTGGCTTAATTAGGCCTCTGCCTTGTACATAGAGAGGGCATTCAGACTAAAATTAAGAAACGTTTTTGCTTTGCTTTCTGGGGATTTTTGTCGTGTTTTGGGTGTTAAATATTTTTGGACGTTTCTATTAAAATGAAGGGGGAGGGGGAGAGGGAGATAAAGAGG
>NW_004797481.1:878373-879552 GCF_000002075.1 Aplysia californica | reverse complement strand
TGTGTGTGTGTGTATGTGTGTGTGTGTGTGCGTGTGTGTTCGCGTGTGTGTAAGCGTGTGTTTGTTTATGTGTGTGTTTGTGTGTGTGTGTGTGTGTGTGTGTGTGTGTGTGTGTGTGTGTGTGTGTTCTGGTGGGGGGGTTTTTATTTAAGATAAGCGATGAAAGTCCGTTGTGATGCGAATGACAAAGACAACATTCAGCTTGTGACATGTACAGCTTTTGGAGTCACCAGGGACTTCCTGCAGCCAACATAATTCTCAAAGCATACCATCCCTTTGTAAGCAAACAACAAGAAGAAAAAATACAAAATAAACAAATTTTGCCCAGCTGTCACTATCACACCCCATGGGTATTGAGACGTTGGAAGCGTACACCTACACTTAAATCCGAGACCACTATAAACTCAGTTAGTGTCGAGGTATTCATAACGCTGCAAATGACTTTCGTTCGGGTTCTTAGCAGAGCGTTTTTATTTTGGATCTTTGGGGGAGTTTTAATCGCTTTCTGCACATTTGGCTTAGTCATATTGGAGACAGACGTTGGATCGGGAACTCTCACTCCTGAATAGTCTTACAATGTTGAAAAGGGCGTCAAAGCCTTGACACAACAGCAAGTAAGGAAATCATTTGTTGGAAAGGAACTTTTTATGAACTTGGTTTATGGAATAGCATTGTCGTCACCTTATTATGGAACAATCGTTGATCGCTTGGCCTTCTTTAGTCAATTCCCTTTTACGTGATTCTGGGCGCCAGATTTCACAATCACCGATGTTATTTATTTGAAAATTTTAAATATAAATTGCGAATTATAAAAACAATCAATAATGACAATTGGTTTTATGCAATAGAATGTCATTCAAGTTCCCTTTGATTGAGTGTTGACACTTTCTATTATTAACATAATATTATGACACATTGATGCACGTTAGACAGTAAGCCCACTGAATTTATTCATTGATGACTAATAGAAAAGTATTGGAAATTGTTCATCCTTACAGGAAGTCAAAGAATTAACCCAATATATTCAATTCCATTTCGTGTCTAATTTTACCAAATGTAAACAGGGATTGGAAGATATAACTGAAAAGTAGGACCGAAAAGAAGGACATTCTTTATACATCACTTTATTGGATGCTATTCAATAAAAAGTTATATTATTTGAGGTTTTGGTTCTTTGTT
>NW_004797481.1:872088-878273 GCF_000002075.1 Aplysia californica | reverse complement strand
GGGGGGTTTAATCAAGCAATGAGTGGCAACAAAAGGGTCCACAACATGCTTTATATCACGTCTTGGACGATTTGATTGCGACGTATTTTCCGGCATTCTTTCTCCATTGCTACACGAAGTCCTTCGATGTTCTTTGGTAGTCTGGGTCTTTCTTTTAAAAAAGACTGTCTTGCATATACTGTCGAAAGCTCTATACGCAAACTTTCACAAAACCTTGCTTTTTTATAAAGTTTTCGGTTTGAACTTCTTTTCAAATGGACTGGGACACAGCAGGAAACGACCTCCAACGTGTCTTTCAGTTGAATTTGTTTTTGAGGGGTTTTTGTTGCTTTTTAATTTGATTATATGTTGGGGGGGGGGGGGTTTACAAGTGAAATAAAAAAGATCTGTGGCCAGCCCACGTCTCCAAGGAATATTTTGTCTTCTCTCTCTGTTCTTTCTAATGTTTGGTTTTTTTTGTTATATGTTTTTGTTTTTGTTTTCGGTTTGTTTGGGGTTTTGTTAGGTTCGAGTTTTTTTGTTTTGTTTAGGATTTGGTGGGGGGGGGTGGAGGTTGTGTTTGTTTTTGTTTTTGTTTTGTTTACATCGCATTTTGACATTATAAATGGACACCTTATGTGTAGTCTCGTTCTAAGTAATACTACTCTTAGCACTGTGAAGGGTTGTTTTTTGTGTGAACTAGTTCTTGCTAAAGATTATCCCAGCGGGAAGCCAGCTAGTGCATTTATTCAACCAATCGTTTTCTTTGGCCGAAGCCACGTGAACGAAAATTGACTGCGGTCGTGAAATCCCTCGCGTTATTTCCATAAATCTAACATTTCAAGCAGGAAATAATATTTTCAAACCAGCATCTGGCGAGACTGTCTTGGTAGACCGTTGCCCTCAGGAGACGGGCATCCACACGCATGGCTTCGTACAGAGTCACGAGACGGCCAGACACACACAGCTCGGAGCCGGTCCGCTCTCGGGCTCATCTCCAATTTGCTCGTTGGCCGGGTGGGGTCAGGCCAAGAAGTCAAGTCGATTGTGCTTTGTGGAGGTGGTTTGCATGTATTAGGAGCCGCTAAAGAGCAATTCCACCGAATATTTCCGCCAATGGGACGAAGCCCAGACGGAGAATTGAAGAAACAATCTCATTATGCAAATACTTGGATACCGAATTTTGCGAGGCAAATGTGTGTTATTGTCCACTAAACGCTCGCAAACAACCGGGCAATAAAGGGTTTCACGTGCTTTGGTTGTCCGCAAGAAATGTGTTTTGCTCAGGCTCTCAAGAAGATAATTCAGTCACGCAAGGATTAAGAGACGAAAGGGGAAAAGTAGAGATTTAAGGAGAAAGGCAACAACACAACGAAAACGTTTCAGCTTAATTTGCCACAAAGAGCATAGTTACATGGGCATCGACCAAGGCCCAAAGACAGAAGGAAAAAGTTACTTCTAATGGAAGCAAGAACACACAGGGCAGTGCAAATCCACCGTTTAGGTTTATGTAGTGCGAGTGAGGGGTGGGTTTTTTTTACCCACGCCTGTACAAGAACAATGATACTGTGACCCTTTTAGTGGTGGAAAGTTGCTCTGCTGACTGTTTAGTGCAATTGTTTTGTTTTTGTTTTGTTTTTTCTTGGTTTTTATTTTGTCTTGTCTGTTCGTTTGTTTACTTGATTTTTATGATTTTTATTTCTTCGGGGTTTTTTGTGGGGGGGGGGGGGTTGTGTTGTTTTTGTGTTGTTTTTGTTTGTTTGTTGTTGTTGTTGTTGTTGTTTGGAGGGATATTTTTATGTTGTGTCATCTCTGCCTTTTTGTCGTCTGTCTTCGGTTTTCCAAATTAATGAACCAAAGGATCTGAAAAATCTTTGAAACTTTGTGTGTCCTGACTATGGGAGGGGGGGTGTATAGCAGATACTGTTCTGTCAGCCATGGATTGAGAAAGGCGTCAAAGTAAATCGCTGACAGCTGTAGCTCAAGTAAAAGCCTTTTCCTGGATTCTCTGGATATTTTTTTTTGGAGTTGTTGGCTTCAAAGATGATATAATAATAAACAACATACTTAGGGCTCACTACAGTAGGCCAAACATCGGTAAAGGGGAGGGGGGTATATTTAGTACAAATAATAGACCCATTTCAAGCCAGAAGGAGGGAAATTCCTTTAACATCCTACTATCCAAGATAGATATTTACTCTGGGATGCGCGTGTGTTTGTTAGAATATTCTTACGTGTGCCGCCTCCTTGCCTTCCTTCTTCTTTGTTCTTATCGCTGGAGAAAGAATTTCTCCTTCAAAGAGAAGTACAAGTGTATCTGAATCTAGGGTGCAGCACTAATGTCAGTTCGCCCGACAAGTTAATGTAAAACTCGATTATAAAGTAGTTGCGTGTGATATTATTTCAAAAATTAGACACAAACAAAAGCAAATTAAGAACATTAACGACTCGCAGCCGTAAAGTCGTGGGTTGGAATCCTGCTATGGGCCCGACATTGGGTCCTTGGGAAAGGAACTTTACACGAATTTTCCTCACTTCACACATATGGGAATGGGTACCCAGCTATAGACTGTGAATGATCTAGTCAGTTTGTTAGTGTTTGGGCGTTTAATCAGCTGCTTGCACGGTATGCTTCCCGGAAAGCTGAGAATGTGTCTGCGTGTTCTATGGTTTGCTTGGGTAATGATATAGTTTAAAGCGCGTAGAACTTGATATCAAATGGGGATATGCGCTATACAATATTTTTAATATTATTATTATTATTACTATTATTATTATTATTATTATTATTATTATTATTATTATTATTATTATTATTATTATTATTATTATTATTATTATTATCTTTTTATCATTATTATTATTATTATTATTATTATTATTATTATTATTATTATTATTATTATTATTATTATTATTATTATAAGATAAGCTATGCAAATAAGAAATATAAAAATCTAGATCTGAACCCATGGAATGATATCGTAGAGACAAGATTTTCGTCGACAGAACGCCCACCGTGGTGCAGCAGCTCACAGTCATTCCAGTACTGTGAAAAAGAAGTGTAGGCCAACAAATAATAATAGAATCCGTCGAAAAGATTAGATGAAACTGCTTTGAATTGTTCAAGAGAACCGGATTCTATGACCGCTACACTGCTTACAGCACTGTATATGGCTCTGGTTAAACTCTTCTTTTAAAAAAAAAAACTAAAGTAAGGTTTATCGGGTCTACGCGTGCTGAAGTGGGGTAACAGTGTTTCGGAATATACGTCTTAGCGACGCTGCTGCTAAACTTCTCCAAAGATAATGTCCATTTCTTAAAAGAAAAGCAGGCTCTCAAAAATTTCTCCAAGAAAAGACATTTCAAAAAGCAGTGGAATGGATAGTTTACATTACTTGTTGAATGAACATTTTAAAAAACAACAGCACATCAAAAAGATAGACAGACATACCCCTACAACTACAAGTAGACAGAAAAAACTGGCTTAGTTGTTGTAGTTTTTAAGGAATGGACAAACAATCAAATGCGTCCGAACGCAAGCACACGCAATATAAAAATACTGCTTGCTTTAAGCGATAAAGACACTCAATGGTATTCTCTCTCTTTCTCTCTCTCTCTCTCTCTCTCTCTCTCTCTCTCTCTCTCTCTCTCTCTCTCTCTCTCTCTCTCTCTCTCTCTCTCTCTCTCAGACATCCAAATATATGCACTAACGCGAGTACCCTCAAAACGCACACACGAACATGCCAACACAAACATGCAAACATTCATGCACAAACTTTAGACAGAGATACGGACGAACAAATACGAGTAGATAGATAGATAGATAGATAGATAGATAGATAGATAGATAGATAGATAGATAGATAAGATGCTATTGCGTCTGCAATTTAAATTCCGATCTTTGAAAATTTACACAACATAAACCTGACACTAGACGACACTGAAAATCAAATACCCGGTAGTTTCTATTTGAAGGTGCGGATAACTTGTTCCTGTCAGCGAAAAATGGAGAGGTAGGGGGGAATGGACTGAACGTCTCGTTTTATCTCTTGTTTTTAGGGGGGGGGGGGGTCGTCTCTCCATTCTCTTTCAGTCTTGGGTGTGTGGGGGGGGGAAGCTGTTCTAGAGAATTTTGTACTCGCTGAAACCTTGAAAATGAGTTATATCCATCTTCACGACAACACTTTAGTTTGGGAAAATGCTTTACTCCTCTCGACCGGAAATTACGTCGACATTATTTGAATAAAACAATTTGATACCACAGACAAACGTTTTTTAAGTTTGTACATTTACATCTCATGAAAAACAAAACAACAATATTTTAGTAAAACAACGTTTCTTTGTTTGCTTCTGGCTGTATGCACCGCCCTTTCTTTGGGCAATCAATAACTTCATTTCCCAGTTTTGCGATGTATTTGATTGTACTTTTTGTTCAAAGCTGTATTTGCCTGGGGAAAAAGAAAAAGAAATTTGAATGTTTTGCCTTCTAAGTTTTGTGCATTTTATATTACTTAGATTCTCTCATTCATGCTAATATTAGAATAACTCTGAACTACTGTCATTTGTTTGTCTCAGGTGGGGGCACATATCTAGATCATTTTGTATCTTGCTGGATAACGAAGCGGATAACTATTTGAAATCCCAAAAAGGGCTTTTTAAAATTGGAATGCATACTTAGATCGTTCAGGTATTTCATTTCTCTCTGCCTACTTGGCTTGGTCCTATCGGAGAAGAACTAAACTTGGAGGTCAAGCCTTTAACTCTTTCAAGAGTGTAATGGACACATAAAGAATATATCCGATCATCAGCTGACTAAAGCCAATGTTATGGCACATTTCAAACTATCGTCATCCGGTGCCTTGCCGACTGGCGTGGGCGATCATGGACCTCCACTTCCATCTGTCTTTCGATGCAGCAATGGTGTCTGTTGTTCTTGCTGCTCCCAGCCATGTTGTCATCTTGTCCAGTATCTTTTCCCTCTGTCTGCCTCTGCCTCTCTTTCCATCAAACTTTCCTGTTGTTACAATGTTCTCTAATGCTTTTTCCGCATAGTGTGTCCGAAAAAATTTGCCTGTCGTTTTCTTATATTCGTGATAAGTTGTTTTCTATAATTTGCTTCAACCAGGACTTCTTTATTTGTTTTTCTAGCTGTCCATGGGATACGTAGCATGCGTCTCATGAACCACAACTCTGTCTCTACAATTGCTCTTTCCAGTTGTTTATTGATTGTCCACGCTTCGCACCCGTATAAAAGGATTGGCTCGATGTAACTTTTCTTTACTCTTTTCCTCATTTCCAGTGACAGATTGATGTTTGTTAGTATCTGTTTCATCTTGTGGAAGGTTGCTTTTGTTTGGCAAATGCGGCTTTTAATTTCGGTGTGACATCTACCATCTGATGATATAGTGGTCCCCAAATATTTAAAATGTTGTACTTGCTTGAGGGTGGTATCATTGATTTTGATATTGCAAGTTGGGATTGGAGTATTTCTGCTTATCACCATCGTTTCGGTTTTCTTGATGTTTAGACTTAAGCCCATGTTGTCACTCTCTTGTACGATGACATTTAATAGATTCTGCAGGTGTTCTTCATTTTCTGCTATTAGGACTGTGTCATCTGCATATCTTAGATTGTTTATATTATGTCCCCCTATCGAGATACCAGGCATTTCTTCTATGTGTCTCATGATATTTTCACTATACAGGGAGAACAAGTCTGGAGAAAGTACACATCCTTGTCTGACTCCTCTTTTAATCTGTATGTATTTGCTGATGTCGTTTTCTATTCTCATTGCAGCAGTTTGAACCCAGTACATGTTTTTGATTACCCTTAAGTCCTTCCCGTCGATATTAAGAACTTCCAGCATGTCGATGATCTTGTCGTGCCTGATTTTGTCGAATGCCTTGGTGTAGTCTATAAAACATAAATGAAGATCTTTCTGAACTTCTAGGGCACGTTCTATTGTTGTTCTGGTGACATATATGGCATTTACAGTGCCTTTGCCTTCAACTATCATACATATGACAGATATATGAATTTGCGTAGTTTATAGTGTTATGCATGTTGTTTGTTTGCCTTTTGAAATTTCAGGTGAAGAAAATAGAACTGAAAAATCTGTAGGAATAATGAAGTTGTGCTCCTTTTTGGAAGGTACTCCAAAATATGCCATCTTCAAACGTTGTCGAAAGACCAGAATGAATGTC